>NW_013665866.1:349133-388708 GCF_000517525.1 Limulus polyphemus | reverse complement strand
CAAACTTCATTACTATAAATTCAACCGGTCTTTATCAACGGTTCTAATTTATTTTTGGAAAAGAGCAACATCTGCTTAAGAAACGAACACAGTTTAAAATAAACTGTAATATTATCTGAAGCAAAAATACAAGTAAATTTTCGCTTACTTCTAGGATGTAAGGTAAAGTAATGCAATTTTTTTAAAGTAAATTTTAGTATTGATATTTTAGGTGAAACTGCACATTGCTGAAATGCTTGTGAATATTCACTTTGTTCTAATACGTGTTTATTACAACTTTCGATCATTAAAATTCCACAGGGCCATTGCAAATAACGTTTGCTCCGTAATATAAACTGGCAACAATTGTTTGTTTTGAGATTTTAGATTAATCTGGTTTAAGCCAGAACAGCCAAAGGTTTCTTAAATATGTGAATATGATTTCTTAGAAGATTCTGATGAATAAACAATAATATTCATGGCAAAGCTGTGAAAGCGATCACTGTCCCTACTTTTAAACTATCGACCACAGAAAAAGCAGGCAGTCAACGGCACTCTACCACCCATCGTCTACACTAATTGATTATCTGTCACTCTTATAACGCAGCCACAGCTTAAAGTGCGAATAATACCTTGTCGCTTAGAACAGATTCAAACCCTACTCGTCAGCTACGAAGTCCAGAGCTCTACCACAGCTCCAACCTGCACCAACAAAAAATGTAATAAAACTATAATTTTCATTGTGGTAGATTTTATTCAAGATTAAATCATTTTTAATAAGTTTTTTTTTATAGTTCACACACCAATGAATTAACGATTATATTTTGAACCCTTGATAATTCTAGCCCAATTCGTGGGCTACTCGTGTCTAACCGAATACCTAATAAAAGGACTTGACTGTCACTTTTATAGCACACCCACGGAATTTTTGCGGCGATTAGTTTCGAATCATCAATCTCCAGATTCACTCTCTGAACGCCCTAACCACTTGGCAAGTCTGGCTCGATGTGAATCGTATTTGACTTCAAATGAAGTTAATACTTTCCTTATAAGGTTAAGAAGTTAATACTTAAACTACAGCTACTGAAAATCCTAATTAAAAAACTTTCTTGAAACTATTATGATATTATATAATGCTTTTCATTTTAGGTACTATAAACAATCAGAGAAGAATTCAAAATGGGAAGTACAGTATAACACAATGACGGTAGAACACAATAATATACACACAATTATTATAATTTGTAGTTTTAATGAGAACAATATAATATCTTTTGAATTTGACGAAATTTTCGAAAGTTTCAAATGTATCATAAATTAAATCAATTTACTTTAAGGAAAAGCAAATATTATAAATACTTGTGTGTGTTTTATAGCAAAGCAACATCAATCTACCTGTTGTGTCCACCGAGGGGAATCGAATCCCTGATTTTAGCGTTGTAAATCCGTAGGCTTACCGCTGCACCATTAGGATGCTTGTTTGTTTTTCATTTTATAGAAATGACCTAAGATGTTTGGTTATAATTACTTCTGGTGTTTTTCTTGTATTTTAGATTCCTGTTTGTTTTATTGGCAATATTTAGTAACAAAATCTTCGGTTAATATTCAACTAAAGTTAATTCAATTATTTATAATTTAGTTAAGAAGATAGCAGACAACGGTATGGTTATTAATTCAGGATTTCTCTTCGAATGTTTCTCTACTTTTGCTTTCATTTTCTTAAACTAATTATGAATTAAAATATATTTTCATCTTATAGTAATTTAATAATAGTGTCATAGATCATTACCAAAAATATGCGGAAATCAAAACTAGACTATCGCTGTTTACAATAACGGAAATCTGTTCTACTCCCTCTACCCTGCTCCCCTGCTTGAGCTTATTGGTAAAGCCCACTTCCGAACCTTTATTCACTTCTACTTTTGTCACATTACTAGAAGACTCAGGTTCACTTTTGAACGTTCGTAATGTGAGTGCAGTTGAGATCAAACAGACTATCTAGTGCTCTTTATCATTGCAAAAGTCAGGAAATGTGCTTCCATCCTTCAACAGCGTTAAAGTTGATATGAAGAATTAAATACATTGAATTAAGCAAGAGGTAAGTGATAACAAAATTATTTTTGTTCTACTTTTAGAACTAGCAGTTATCTTGTAGGAACAAACACAGGTGCTAAAAAAGCAGTTTCATAATGACACATATGTTGTTCGTAAACCCACTAAAATATATTGTAATGCATATGAAAAACTGGAGCTCTGTCTTTTCTGCATCATACCGTTATGAAGCTAGTTTATTAATAAAAACGGTGATTTAAGTTACAAAAGATCAATGTTACAAAAAACTGTTTGCATGCTATGAAACTTCTCTACGACTCAAATTATAGCTCAACCGCTGTGAAAAAACATGAATATATATATACAATAATAAAACTTCTGTCTTTAATTGTAAAAAAATTTTCATAAAATGTCAGAGGCATAGCAGGCAATTTAAAAGTATGGGTTACCAGGTTATATTTTACCGAGAAAGGTGAGGGAATGCTACGCCACACAAGCACCCATTATGGTAGGGGTTCTGGATTACATTTTATGCATTCTTCTGCTTTTCCTGAGGGTAATTTTCCTAATTTTGATATATTTTTACTAGGACAGAGTTAAAAGTGCTCCTTCCCCTCGTTTCCTACGCCACCGGATTTTAAAATCTAACTGGTAGCGATATATCATAGAAGAACATTTACTAAAGCCTGAGTTTGTTTGTTTGTTTGTAATTAAGCACAAAGCTACACAATGGACTATCTGTGCTATGCCCAATACGGGTATCGAAATCCGGTTTCTAGCGTTGTAAATCCGTAGACATAACGCTGGGCCACTGCGTAAAGTCTGAGGAGTTAATAGTTGGAGCTCACAAAAACAAACACTGACTTGTATTTAAATAAAATAATGCTTATTCAGTATAATATATTAATAGTATTCTTATTCGTGAGCTTCAGATGTATTATTAAACATGAAAGTGCTTTACATTTTTAGACCATGAATTTAACATAGAATTATAATTCGATGAAGTATTTTCAAGCGCATATAAAGTCCTATGTATTAATCGTTAGTTGATTATTTTGTCATCTAAAGTACTTGAATGAAAATATAGATATATAAAACAACAAATAAGCTGTCTCAAATCATATAAAGTTCGTAATATTGTTTTAACAGGAATTTCTATTATATCATCAATAAAGATCAGTTAATTAGTTATAAGTTGAAAGTTAAGAACAGTTCAAGTTAACTATGGTTTAAATAATATCATAAGAACAATTTAAAATTTAGATAAGTTAAATAACTAGACACTTGGTTTGGGTTTTGAAGAGTGTTCATTCTTGCTCAACCTCAACGCATGGTAATATTCACACGCTCGATTTGGTAGATTCTGAAATTCTGCATACTACCCAAGCAGCAGTGAATTGCTCAAGAAGCTTCGTTTTATATCGATTTATGAAATTGTCACTCAACAGGAAATAAGAAATACCAGAGTTCATACCAGTACCAGACACCGATACCACGTTATACTTATACTTTTCCTCGTTTCTATCATCATTTTTTTCTCAAACATAAACTCTTTTATGCCTCATATTGAATGATCGATGCCTGTAATATTTTAGTGGGGTCCTTTTGGTATTAAAGGTTAATTTTAGTAATGAAGTCACACAGCTTCTGTCTTTTAGTGTGGTTTTTTTTTACTTTCTCTGTAAGAAAGAAGTGTGAAATCATACAATTATGGATGTGAAGTAATGATACACCTATAATGTGTGTATTCACATCTTTCATTTATATATTTGTGAAATTTTTTGTACACTCATTTCCTTAGGAGTTTGAATTCTCAAGATTTAAGAGCATAGGCTGGTAATACATTGTTTGGTTTAGTCGAGTGTATTCCACTGTCTTGTAAAACTGTAAAGTGTTTATTCATGATACTTTCTATATTCGGTTTGAACGTGGTCATAAACTTCGTTACTTGAAGGTTTTAATCTATTTGGATTAAATTCTAGTTCTTTACATAAAGTTATAATACACAACTTTTTACACGTTAGTTGTTTTATCTGCGAAAGGGATGACTATCTATGAAAATAGTCTATATGATCAATAATTTCTTTTTTACTCATCACACGTTCGTTGTTGTTGATAGTGAATTTCTTTAAATATTCTAAGCGTTTGTTGATTATGTTTTTAACTTTATTTATCCAGTTTCTGAATAAGATCACTTTTAAGTTCCATTTTTTTTGCTCCATTTATGTAAAACTTCACGAAATGAAATGTGATTATTTTTTTGGACCTTTAATCATTAGTAGTCGTGAATTTTTGTGTCACAATATCAGGGTTACCGGTGAAAACGTGGTCGATGGAAAATAGATGTAAGGTGATGATGAGCTATATTCGCATTTACAGGATGAAATGTTGTGTAACTCTTCATTGAATACGTTATCTAACACTTTGTTATAATTAAAGATGTTACTCCAATGGCCTTTTTTCAGCTAATAGTTAAGTATTTAATTCTGCATGTCGTAGGTAATAAATGTCATATAAAAGTGTCTCTGACTATTGATTATAATTTAAAAAATTCTATACTTCAATTAAAAAATGGAACTGCAAGGTAAACCTTATTCTTATATTCATTAGCGGTTGTTGTTTTGAATTTAAGTGATACCAAACAGCAAATAATAGCTATCCTACATTGCGCATCAAACCTCGATTGAACAAAGATAAGCTTATTAACCCATAACCTTCGCAAGATAACGTACAAATCTCTGAGACCTTCTTGTTTAATGAACTTCTCGTAGGTCTCATAATAAACTGTTCTGTGCTTTAGCACCGTTTGTTCTGTGCTTGCGCCGTCGACTACGTGGCCCTCTTGCAAGGTATTAGATAAAATATAGATTATTTAACTACACTTCTTATCCAGCAGCTCTCTCTTTCCACACGTTTAGCGCGTAAATATTTAAATATTCACATTACATGTATTCTGCGGGATATACGCATAAAATATTCACACGTATGCCCTGGGGAGTTAAAGATTTGATAGAGAAAATTCGAGTAGTTCTTTTTTCTGCTGCGAATCTGTGGCCAATCAATTTGCTTCTAAAAAACCGCGAAGTCTCGCCTACATATTGAACTAAATAAATGAGGTAATAAAAGACCATGCGCACTTTTCTTACCACTGCTGGGTACGACTTGTTGCAGATCCTTTTCTGAATAGTCTTGATTACCCAAGCTGACCCATATTTATTTGTTTTCTAATGTCATTAAGTTCAAGAAATATATATGTATATCCCCATCTTGGAAATTCTAAATCCCTAAGCTCACACATATTTATGATCCGGGTGTACAAATATTTTGCATCGGAAAAACTATTATACACCTTTTCCAAAGTCTCTCAATTATCGCTGGCATCATATTACGTATAAAACGTCAAATAATATCAAAATGTAGTTATAATACATTCCGTTCCACCGCGATTTTATACCTGCTGGAATGTCACGTGTCTTGCTGCTTTTCATATTATAAGTTGTTTGAATATAACACACTAAACCCTATGTAGAAAAAAATATAATAGAATTATTCACAGAATTGAGGAAGACAAAAACAAATGTGAAACGTTGAGTTGTTTTTGTTTTTCTCAGTTCTTTAATTATGAAGTTTCACCAAGTGCTCACGGTTTCAAGTATTAATTACTTGTTTTATTTTATGGTGAAATGTATAAGTTTTGTCAATCAAGTAAAACCTGAAATTGATATCAGATTTCTAGTTTAGGGCTGCAATATCATGCATTTTATTTCAGGTTAGTTTATTATTGTTTGTGTGAAGGTAATTGTTTTGAGTTTCATGTATTTATACTTTAGTCATTTTCATGTTTGAGTATTTATATTAGAGCTTCTGCTTAAGTATTTACTCTTAGGATAGGTTTCCCTTTAATCTATTCATCAAATATCGAGTACCTTTATTTTACTTTATTTTCTGCGTGTGTTTATATTTTGAATGTTTTTATGTAGTTATAAGTGTTTACGTTTAGTGCAGTTCATTGTTTAGATATCCTGTTATTTAAACTTGCGTATCAATTATAGTGTTCCATTATGAATCGCAGGCAGAATGTAGAGAGTTTATTCAACTATCATTATACTGAACAAATAATATCAAAGTTGCCTAAACTGTTATATGGAAGAAGTAGTATGAAATATTTATTAATTAAACTGCGGGAACAAAAATATATACATTATTTTTAATATCTGTATGTTTTGAGCAACCACACAAGATAGATTACGTTTGTAATACACCAACTCTCTAAAATGAGATGACGCCTTTAATGTTGATAACTGAAAATACTCTTCCAGCCAAGAGTTTCAATAATCATTAAACTTATAATACAAAACCAATATACTGGGCTATCAGTACAACTATTAGTCCTTATCATACCATCATACGATAAGCCAGTGTGAAAATAAATATTGCAGACCACGCTTAAACATGATATACTGAACCAGATAGGAATAATTAAAATATACCGCTGTTCATGATACACTAAACAATGAAATGAATTTGATTTAACTATGATATACTAAATGTGTCTGAGAATAAATAAAATACGCTAACTCATTTCATACAAACCAGAGTTAGAAAAAAATAAATCATGTTGAACAATGATTTAGTAAAGCAGGATTACAAGTACCCATAAAAATGGTGTTTAAACCAAATCTACTAAACCATGTTTAAATTATGCATACCAAACCATGCACAACAAAATATGTTTAACCAGAATTACACCAGTTCGTTCCATTCACGCTTAAACAACGTATTAAACTAAGGTAGATTAAGTATTAAAAACATTTTTAGATAACACATAGTACACTATGATGAACTAAATATAGTAAACTCAGTTTCAATAATATGCATTGTATAATCACCAAATAGAGTATGTGCAAACACTCAACACTATCCTATGAAGTAAGAAGCTGTAACTATCCATATGGTGTACAAAATCCATAAAAAATATTTATGGCTTAACATTTAAATCTTCCCAGCAGTTTTATCGGAACTAAACTCAATAGAGAGGTGAACAAATTCCAGTGGATTGCCACTTTGAACACTGAAAATCCGAACTGCATTGTTCTTGCAGGGTTTTCAATTTAAAGGCCTTCGAGTTATGATTTATTATCTACCAAGAGGATATTAACTCATTTTGTTTACTTATATACATAATAAATGAAACTATCTCCTACCACATTTACCTGGAAAGTTCTGCTTTTTACATTTTTTTATTCTTACTTTCAAGTAGACAAGTATTTCAGATCTTTAATGATATTCCCTGTTCCCTGGTTCCAAAATTTCCAAATTGCTTATTAAGCGTCTGTTGTTTTTATTTTAAATATATTCTTTAATCTCCTCTACTGTCTAATATATATATATATACACATCCATTTTAACGATATTTTTTTATACAGCGTAAATCACTGTCAAACAATAGGCTTAATATTTGAGGTAAAATCATTTAGAGTGAACCACTCTAGACGAGTTATTGTATTGAACGAAAGACCACCTGAGCAGTAACTTTGGAGAGGCAACAGATAGACGTAAAATACTGTTTTACATATCTCTGATTCGTATATCGTTATGAACAAGTTAAGTGGAAAGTAGGAAAAAATCTGCTAAGTGATCATTAACACAAATTGTAGGCCTATTAGATCCCAATACTCAGCTATTATTCACACTTTCATCTTGTTGATAGTTCACCTCTGAAAAGGGATGATTTACCTTCTGAAAGCGGCTCGAATTCTTGTTCTTTCTTTAATTTTGAAGAACTAAGATACAATTGCAATAAATATAATAATATTTATAGTGTTACGACAGCGGAAGTCACGCGACTCTGGGAGTATGCGCGCTGGAGTTTCTAGAAGGATCGTGACTTTTCCTGGCAACTCTAGTCTGTTCCAGGCGCCCTCTTTTTTAGTATATAAGCCCGGCAAATAAAGCGGAGATATAATTGCATAGATAGATAGATCGAAGAGAGAGATAATTGAGTCAAGCGAGCGGTAGTGACGGTAATATAAAGTGTGTGTTTTGTTATCGAGATTGCAAACGCATTGACTGTGGAAATTATGTGTATTACAAAGTTGTATCGAGAAAAAATAAAGTAGTTTTAATTAAGAAAGTACTTGTATCGCTGAAGTTTCTCGGAAATACTTTCTACGGGAAATTAACAAACAAGCAGATACGTAACAATAATGAACGTGCTTTGTCAGAAATAAACCAATTACAGTTTACAGTTCTTATATTATATACGCGTAGACTGAATATAGAAAAATTATGGATCCAACAAACCTTCATGCTGAATTTGGTGAATATCCATCCAGAGAAGGTGAGGTAGTTGTAAAAAACGCTCATAAAAACCGCAAGACGCAAAATTAAAATTGGAAATTTTTATGTACAATGCCGAAATATTGATTGAAAAAATTTTTTTAATTATTATCTAGAGAGTAAAGGTCGTTTTTCTTCTAATTTCATTGCAAAATAAACAAGTACACGATCAATGAAACAGAATATAAATTAAAGTATTATTAAATGTCACGATAAAAGCCAATCGCCAAATGCATTATTAAAGCTTAATTTCAAATGTGTAATTAATAAAACCTCCTTTATTCGCAAATTTGGAATTAATTAAACATTTGGAACCAAGCTTTAATGATGCCTCTTCGCCTTTTCCGGTGTGCTTAAAATTGGAGGTAGTCTCTGTAAGCTAATGTCGTGATCAATTGAAAACAGACTATGAATCTGTAACTCATTCAAGAAATAAGACTGATAAGAATAAGCATGATGATTCTGACTTTGAAATTATAAGAAACGTATGGAATATTAATTAAAGGTAAAAGTTCATTAATTTGTTATAGCTGTTGATTCAAGTTCGTAGATCAGCTTCCCTGTTGAAAGCGGGTGGGTGCATGTTTAAGGTAAATAAAAAAATTCGTCAATTATTTGTCTTTCGTTGTTAAAGTGCTGTTTCGTCATTTGGTCGATATTGTGTTGTTTGATGTAAAGTTGGCAGTGCTCTTGGTTTGCTGGCTTTGGAGTATCTCTAACGGTACAGTTCGAACTCTAAGCTGGCTCCAGAAATGCTCCAAGCTACAGCTTCAGCTGCTTTTTCCTGACTCCTGTTCCAAACCAACAGAACCCTATGGCTAACTAGGATAATACTAATTATGATTTATGGTGTTATTTAGAAGTAAAACGATCCATAGGGTTAAACGGATTTTCAGAAAAGGAATCGGGAATATGAAATCTGAATTTAAATTTAATATATTTGTTTATATAAACTTTTCAGATACCCTTTCAACAAAATCAACATTAACATGAACATACTAGCAGTTTTGTATTAATAAATAATCCAAACATAAAACAGTGAGAACACAGAACAATCGAAAATAACGAACAACTTTAAAACAACTTTAAGGCTAAGTACACAAAACATATAAAAAAAAACAATTCAATAAACACACTATACAGGTATTTTAAATAATATTTAGCGCGACCCATTATTTTTATATCTTTATCGCTCCCAGTTTCAATATATTCAGTCAAGATTACACCTGCAGTTCTGGTTTTCATTCCAATTGAACTTCCAATTTTTTACTTGAAACCTTCAGTAAAAAAAATAGTTAATTAAAAATCTTAATTGTTTCATCTCCAAAAACGCTGGAGATAAAGCATCATATTACTTATAACAGGTAACTTTTTTATTTTATTTTTTAATCAAATTAGAGCTGAAAATAAATCAAAGGCTCTCATGAAGCCATACGTTTTCTTAATTCTTAGAGAAGGAAATGGATGCAGAAAAATCTAGAGAGTTTGATATAATGCCATAGATAGTAACATATATCATAACGTAATTACATATAACTCTTTACTTGTTTTCATTCCTCTCCAGAACAACTATATAACTTGTATAAAACAATGAATGTACTTGTGACGTCAATTAGTATAGTGCTGGTCGGCAGAGAAAGCAGTATAATTAAAACTGCATAAGCACGAATTCCTAAGTTATCAATTAAAGTAATATAACTTCTTTATGCAATTAGAATTTCTCATACAACACGGTTTAATACATCAGAACTGTGATTTTAGAAAAGGTTGTATGATATTTTTTTATTATTCAATTCATATAGATACACAGCTTTTTCAACAAGTTAAATATTTGTTACTTATACTGTATATTCTCCTTGCACATTATATCAATAGCAAAAGTACATTAAGTAATTCTGAAAACTAATTTCGAGAGTTTAATGATTGGTGTGTATACCTCTATAGTTATTTATTTTGTTAATTCAAGTTATAAAAAAATATCACAAAGTTTACAGAAAAGGTAGAAATGAATAGAGCAGCTCTGGCTCCAGCTCCACTTCGTTTTCAGTACTACCAGCTCCGGCTACGGAGCACAACTCAAAAAATTGACCAGATTTGCTTCAGTTCTAGGATACGGAATCGGTTCCGGATTCCGGAGCACAGCCAACCCTAGTTTAATGTATACAAATCTTTCTGAATCCTTTCACCACGTCGATAGAATATCCATCTGTTGTATAAATGTCTACGTTTTAGGCATATTACATAGTGTAATAAAATAAGTTGTTTAAGTGAAATATTCTCTCAGTATTAGAATACTTTCAGACATATATAGCGTCGTTAATGTGTGTGTAGGAAGCATATTTAAGTTTCCTGCGTGGTTTAGTACCTGCTTGTGAATCTGTCAAATCAGATAATTAAATCAGTTTGATATTACTGTGCACGAATAATTAATTAATGGGCGTTTGTGGTACGTAACACTGTTACGTCTGGAAGCAAGAAGTAGTTTTTTTTTTACAAAAGTGGAAAGATAGTAATTATAGCGTTGATTAACTTACGGTTTCCGAACGTACTGGGAAGATAACGTCTCTATCATAAATACAACGATGACTTTGCAGTGATGATACCGACATTTAAGTCGATAAAAATTACCAACAGAATCTGCCCAAGAACCCTAATTTTTGACGCTATTAATCAAAGTAATACTAATCATAAAAACAGAATAATATAATTTGTTTTAACGTACCAACCCATTAATACGAAGGTCAAATACGTTATGATGATCATAGTAATCTATTGAGAAAATACTCCATTAAAATGACTGCTTCTTATTATTATAGTCTTATTTCTTAAATAAATTTGTTTTTCAAAGTCTGCTCTAATATCACCATGATGTTTATTAAGTGTTTCCTTAATCGTTTATGTAATACGTACTATACATACAATCTTGCAAGCACGAATTTACCCACTATATAATTCACAGCAATTAGCCTTAATAGTCACTGCCCCAACTTCATTCATTTGCGATGTGCTACAGCTAACACATTGCGTGAAAGAAAATAATTACAGGTTTCACATGTTATACAAATACGATTTAGACACACAAGACATGTACAAAAAGACACATGACAACAGTTGATTTTTACCCTTCTTGATACCATAATTAAAAAAAAATCATTATTCCATAACAATTATACGTTTACAGTTATATCAATACAGGCGCTTAAAAATCGACAAGTAAGACTAAAGTTTAAATACGCTTCATAAACGAAGAACGAATTTACCCGTTAGGGGAATAAAATATTACACCATTTACGTTACTGGTAGTGGGCTCAACGCTTTGTTAATACATTAGGAAAGAATAGAAAAAGAGTTGATATCATGATGGAAGGAAAAATAAAAACAAGTGAAATAGTGACAAATTAAGACAGTTGATTTTTACACTTCTTGATGCCGTATTTTTTTTTTTAATTTCACTGTTTTATAACGTCGATTGTCATATATGTAGTATTCCGCTTAATAATGCTGCGCATCGGCATGTCTGCGGATTTACAATGTTAGAAAGATTTCGGTAACCATAGTGGGCAGAACCCGAATAGCCCATTGTGTAGCTCTGTACTTAACTACAAACAAACAATAATGCTGCATATGTAAAAAAAGGTTTTAGCCTTTGGCTTGTATGACACAGCACACGTTTTGTATAGGGGTAGCCGGGGATTCAATTCCGTCTGTATTCTTTTTTTTTTTCATATTATTGCTAAACATTGTTTCAGTAGTCAAATAATTTTAATACATACATTATACTCGAAGCATAAGGCAAGAAATATAAATTGAATGATTTTTACTTTGGGCAATATATACATGTGCTTATTATATTTTGTTTACAGTTTTCACGTCCAAACACCTGTATTTATACACAGTAACCCCCCCCCCCACCCTACCCTCTCCGAAGGTAATCGATACATTACCAACCTGATTAGCTCAGCTAATGTTTAGACAACGAATATAGAATTCCGTTTAGCGACACAACTACTAAAGTGTATTTTCTGAATGTTTAATTTTGGGGTTTTTGTAAAGACAGCAGTGTAGTTCAAGTTAACATATGGCTTCTGCAGTGGTGCTCTATATATATATATATCTGAATGTCATAAAATTGTCTCTTCTTTTTCTTTAAAACCTCGTGCATATTTTTTGTATTCTATTAACTTAAGGGAACCATACTATATTAGGAGTAAAAGATGTTGATTTGATCAAAAATGGACAGCACGCTTAGAACATAAATGTATTTAAGTGCAATGTTTTATCACAAACATCAAACATTTTTCTATGCTAAATGACCTTGGATCCTTCTGTAAAACCCAGATATGGTTTGTTTGTAGTTAAGCGCAAAGCTACACGGGCATCTTTTTTAATTTCCTCGAAATAATCAATCGTTCTTGGACGTAGCCCAAAGTTTGATATTTTCCCGACAATAAGTTTAAACATGAATATTGAAGTATCGATCTAATGAAAATATATCAAAACTTTGAAAGCATAATATGATTATGGGTAAATTTGTTTATCTATTAATAGACATGAGCCATTCACCAGTTTATCATCTATGTAACGCTTTATTATAACTTATTGAATTCATGTTTTCTTTCAAATTTCATTTACCAACTCTACTATTTGTAAAAACTACGCTCTTTAGGAAAATAGTTTTAGAGGACTCGAACATATGGTCATTCTCTATAATAAAAAACGTGGGGATGGCCCTGTGTGAGAAATAAAGATTTCGGAGCTGGTGAGCTGAGTTCGAATTTGTACGATACTACTAAGTATCCCCCACACTGCTGTAAGTGCATTATAAGAGTGACAGTCTTTCCATTAACATGAGTGATGAATGGTAGAATGTTGCTGACTGGCTGCCTTCCAACTGGTCGATAGTCCAAAATTAGGGACGGCAACAAAAATACAAAAATTTAATTTTTATTTAAAATACTTTTTAAACTTTTTCTATATTTATCTATTTATACCACTATATATTAATTTAAATCAATCATCTGATAATATAATTAATTGTTAATAGTGCAAATGTCAGTTTTAACCTGTTTATCTTTATACTTTGCATGTTGTACTCACTCTGTCGCAGAAATCATTGTCCTGTTATAGTAGAGGAGCTGCGTACGTCAAGCAAATTGAATTACAGAATCAATCCAAAAAGAATGACGAATAAGAGTAAAAAACTATAATCAAAAACATTAAAGAAAAGAAATAATACTGGAAAAGAGGGAAAAACAATTCAGAAAAATAATTAAAGAAGGAAATGGAGAAAATAAGAAGAAGAAATGAAAGAAGTAAAAGGATATTAAATATTTGACCAATGAAACATGTGGAATATCAACAGATCTACACTATCAAGTATAAGAAATAAATAAACCAATCTAGTGAATATTACATATAAAAAAGAAATGAAGAATTAGAGTTTATGACGTTCACCATGACGTAAACCTGACGTCAACAGAAGAGGAAGTATACAAGTATACAAGATCGGACTGTGTTAGCTGATTCCGAAACGAATATTTGTATAATTTCCCAATGATATTTTTGTTCTTTTTAAAGCAGTACATTTAATATAAAGAAATTATCTTAGTTCTCATTATATTAGCTACGGTTAGCATGTCTTGGGAAAATAGACCTAGTTTGTGCTCCCTCTTTAGTCATAAGTTATTATGCGATTACGTTGGTTTAAACAGATGTAACGAAAAGACTAAAATTAATGCTTCTATCACTATCTACAGTATCAGTTTGTACGTACATAATTTGCTATGTTTATGTGTTTCCTTTAGTTTGGTAAATAATGTGATACATACAATATTACTAAAATATTACAATGTAGCAGCGGCTTTATTATGTTTGTTTGTTTTTAATTATGCACAAAGCTACACAAGGGATATCTGTGCTCTGCCCACCACAGGTATCGAAACCCGGTTTCTAGCGTTTTAAGTCCGCAGACATACCGCTGTGCCACGGGGGGGGGGTCTTTATTATACAAAGGTAAACTTTCGTAGTTTCAAGATAAAATTAAATTTAGGTTTTAGAAAAAAATATATATCTAATATAAGATTATATTCTAGATTTTTAATTATAAAAAATAAATTTCCAAGGCCGATGTTTGTGTGTTACTTATTCAAATTATTGTTTTATTTTTTTATTTTTTTCAATTAATAGATCAAAATGTTATGGACAGTTTTATTTCTAGATTATGTTACAGCTGCTTCTGTAACAGGGCACATTGAAGAAAATTGAATAAAAACAAACTAAAATATAACGTTTTTCATGAAGACTTGTATTTTATAAAACATCCAGAGTGGTAAGTAAAAAAGTCAGCAACGCTTTAATGAAGTTTTGATTTTCTGTAAGGAATTTTGTATGTGATCGATAGAATACTGCATTATAAAACATCAACCTTGCGAAAACAGTCGTATATAGTTTGAAAAGTTTGAATTTGCCTTCTGAAAACATTTTGTATCAGCCGTCCAATACATTGAAATTATATATGATTAAATTTTAAACTTATGTTTATAAACCAGTTAAATACAAACACAATGTGTCAATTTCAGACAACTTTTCTTTCTTTACGCAAACGAAAATGTAGCGTCCAAAATAAATTATTCTTTGTTAAATTTTTGTATTACGTGCGTTTTTTTTCAAATCATATAATAAAAAAATGCAAAGAACACGATTTGTAATGTCGTCAAAGTAGACAAATCCCATAGAAAAATAAACATGAGCTACAATTTCGTTTGTATTGTTTAACTGTATAACGAAATTCACGGAAATGCTTTTTGTGTTGTTATAATTTTAAAAAAATGATGTTTTAAAAAGAGATTCTCAATAGCTCTTTAGAACAATAAAAATAAAAATATCAAGTTTTTTAATGGATAGTTTCTTAGATGGAGAAATTTCGCTTATAATTACGTGGACGGTTTGACAAAAAACGCCAACTTCGATATTGTAGCCATCTCTCTCTCTACTCTTAATTAAGGCTTAGCTTCTTAAAAATCGCTGAAAACATTTTTGAGAGAATTATCAGAATGCTACATTAAATATATATCTTAAAGTAGTCTTCAATAGTCTATAGTCTTCACTACTATATCGCTTTAACATATTTTATTTATTTGTTAATAAGCACAAAGATACACAATGCTATCTATGCTGTGCATACCGTGAGTGTTGAAATGCAAATTTTAGTGTTATAAGCACTCAGACTTACCGCTGAGCAAATTTGTACCCAGTGTTTCAAACTGTTTTTTGACTTAATATACAAAATCGTTCAATATATTCACATCCCGTAACTGAAAAAAGTTACTGTCTAGATTAATAAGGGCAATTTCCATAAATTCTTATCTCATAGTGAAATGTTTGCAGATCCGATTGTTTGGCCTGTCAGAATGCAATCAGATCCCTATAATCAACTAAAGCTATGTGGTAAGTATACTTGAGTAAACTGTACATCTATTTAATACATTTCTCGCAAGATTGTTTTAGTCATGTACTACAGTGTTTAGATTTAAACATTATACAGTATAAACTTTTAAATTAACAAGCCAATATTTTATTAGATGTTTATATCGAGTTATTCCAGGTTTATGTGAAACTAATTTTATTCTTTAAATCTGGCGATACAATCTGAAATATGCTTAATGTACTGAAGCACAAATCACGATCCTAACCTATAATATGTACCATATATGGTGGGTGGGTGCAATGTATCATAAAATGTTGAATAATACATCGACATAAAGTTAATAAAGCATGTCAAACGATGCTTATATTTCTGGTCTAATGGCTTATTTAATATTGACGGGTTACTAACAACTGTACAACAGTTGTTGAAATAGTCACTGTTTCTTACCTTAATGACTCAGTTTCAGACTGGAAAGATTAGCGTCTTTCCTCAATATCGCATTGTTTATTAAACCACTGCCGCTAAGCTTGAACAATAATTTCATAATTTTATGATTTTGAACATTTACTTATGTATAAGTACACTTTTACATAACATGTTAAGATGACACGTTAAGTAAAATTAAATATTTTTATGGGAAACTTGAAAGCAATCTTTGTAAACATAAATTTCAATGATGTTAGATTAAGAGTTTGCGCATGGATATTGTAGAGCTTAAAAGCTTTTCAAACTAATCAAAATGTCTTACTTGAGACTACTTATTGCTTTATATGTTACTCTTGGATGATATTAAAAATAACAGTGGCTTTGCAGTAATTAATTAATAGTTTCAATTCTTGTAGTTCAAAACGCATATGTTAACATTTGACAAAATATATGCATATTTTACATAGCACTGTTTACTGCTTTAATGTAACTTATTCTAAGCAAAAATAAACTATTTATTTCTTTAAAATAAAATAAAATTAAACAATTCTTTATAATAGAGGTCGCTATGACAAAGCCAGTATTTATATCACTTTTAAAGAATTTTGTTGAATTTATTTCTAGTAGAGTGGAACATTTGTAATCTTGATTGTAATATTTAGCAAGTCGCTTTCAGTAAAATGTTTGTTCTGATGAGTTACACGTGATTTAACGTTAATTACATCTTCAATTCAGCACTTATAAATCTATATTACCATCCGCCTTCGATGTTTTATGTAAATTGATTAGTTAAGCTTTTTTGTATTTTTTCTTTGTTGTAATAACATTTGAGAGATCTTATGACAAAAACAGTCTGGTCTAGAGGTAAACAGAACTCATTAAATTTTAGTTTAATATCGAAAGTCAAGCATATAAGGCCTTTTGTTGTATTTGTGAAATGGTGTGTTCCAAATGTTTAAAATACATCATGTTCCAAGATATTTTATGTCACAGTCATGTACTGAATGACTTTTAAACTTAGGTTGTTGTTTTAATACGACTACGACTGTAGCCCAGTATACAACATGGTATAATACTCTACCATTACTAGCTGTTGTATAATGTGTTTTTTAATAGTTGTTACTAACTCCACAGAATCTTTGTATAATTCGTCTTCAACGGAACTACAAGTCAAAATCTCTAGATATGTGAGTATGTTTTCAAATCATAATTTTTAGAGTTCACAATAATCTTTGTTTTTCTTCTTTTTTTGGAAGACTCTGATAAGTTCTCCAAGTGGTATATTTTGCTTTAAATTTAAGCTATTGGCCACTTTTCTAAGAAAATGTTATAAAAATATGTGAAATAGCTTAGCACACCAAATACCAAAACTAATCATTGCAAAAGAAGATAATTAATTGTTCTGCATAAACTGATTTCAGCTTCTGGTCTGACATATTATGTAAACAAAATAGAAATTTTTCGATTTCGAAGTAAATTTTTCTATAGAAATGACATACTTTTCATAATTTTATCATTTTGGCTTCGACTAAGATCAGATTCTTCTTATCATCATTATTATAAATAATTTTAAAATAAATATAAGCTTAGCTACCAACTTGTAATTATTCCACCTCCCACAGTGGCTTAGTGGTAAGACTGAAGGCTTCTAACTCTAACATCCGGGTTTCGATACCCATGGTGGGCACAGCACAGATAACCCATTGTGTAGCTTTGTGTTTAACAACAAAAACAAACTAACAAACATAAGTATTACGTATTTTGAGTTGTCAACTTGTAACCCACATTTTTATAAATATGACACGTAAAAATAAAAAACAAACAGATATGGAGATATTGTTTTATATTTTGTGTAACTATAGGTATTTAGCATGATTGTTTTATCAAAACGTTCATTGACCTTTAAATCACGGACTTCTGGTAAGAGAAGAAATAAATAAAATACTTCAAAAGCAAAAAAATGTGAAACGAGTTTTCGAAATGTAATCAGTATCAGTATCAGCAAAGCTACTCACCTATAGTATACTCAACTATAGGTATTTAGCATGATTGTTTTATCAAAACGTTCATTGACCTTTAAATCACAGACTTCTGGTAAGAGAAGAAATAAATAAGATACTTCAAAAGCAAAAAAAGGTGAAACGAGTTTTCGAAATGTAATCAGTATCAGCAAAGCTACTCACCATTCTTATCTGTTTATAACATGGCAGGTTAGCATCAGCGAGAAAACACTGTAAAAACATTGAAAAATGTGAGTCATCAGTGTATTACAGATGCCTGTGCCCTGTAGCCAGAGAAGGAGGAAATTACATACATATACAAGTAACACAAGTTTGATAGGTACAATGTAAAACTCAAAATGTTTAGGTATCATTCTGTCAAACTCTGAAACTATATATTAAAGGATGTTTCTTAAACTTTGAATTATAGATAAATCATGAACTTCACATTCATAATGGTTTCTTTATAAAAGTGCAATTGTAAAACTTCCGCATTACAAATGAAGGAGTATTGATAATTTAGCTCAAAATATCTCAAGAGTTTGTTTAAAACATATTAGAAAAATCCAAAAAACGTAATGTATACATAAGAATAAAAAAGTCGTGCTTCGTAATGTTATATTATGAAGTTGAGTATCGTAACTCAGATGCTTACATGTAATACAAAGAAAAAATATACAAGTTCACTTCAATGATTTTTACATTTTCTTAGTATCACAGTTAGATTCTATTACACTTCAGATTCATTATTATAATGCAAATTATAAACTTTCTGGGCCCTTAACTCGAAGTTTAACACTTTTACTGATTGATTATGTGGTATTAGTGCTTTTAAAAGACAACAGCTTCAACAGTTTGTCAAGGTCTTTTAAAAGACAAAAATAACCAAATGACTTTCATATTTAGTACATAGTAAAGGAAATATATTACACATGGTTATGATTTGAACCTATTTTAGTTTTTCAACCAGATCTTACCACTAAGTGTTCGCCAAAACAGGGCCTGATTAACGCAGGGGATTTAAGATCTGTAACCATAGCTATTGGATTTTCAAAAGCGCCAAAAATATATATATATATCACAGTTCTCTCTATATACATTGAGGAAATATTACTTACTGTAATTTTAACGTTTTTTTCAGAAACTTTATTTTTCAATGTAGCCAGGAAATAATTATGTTTGATGGGGGCCAGGGACTGTTATAGTTTTAGAGACCTTTCTTTGCTTATTCAGTTTTTTCCCTTTTCTGTTTCACTACTTCCCGTGCCCAATGTCAAACATTCTATTGTTAATTTATCTTGGCTATTTCATTTCCGGTTTTTAAATATGATAAACAAATTGTAGAGCTGCTCCAACTAAAAACGACTTGCTAAAACAGTCGTCTTGTTCCGATTCATACAGTCACACACTGTTTTTTTTATTTTATATGTCGCTTTCTAAGTTTGTAGATATTAATGATGATTTTACTTTTGCTTAAGCCTAACTTTTAGTTATGAACATTTAGCACACCATCAGTTATACAGATATAAATCTGCATAATTTCTCACCTTCATTATTCATAAGCAGTACAACCATATGACAATAATTACATAATTAAAAATCTCACCTAAATATTAAAGATTCGAAAACAAAATTAAATCTTGCAAATGTGTGATGATAACTTCTTTAAAGATACATTAATAACGATAATGCCATGAAATTTTCAAGAAATCACTGTGATATATAGGAGTAACTTTACAAGATTTGTTTACTTTCTGCTTAATCATCTGAGATCGTCATGAGTGGAGGCCAGAATTTTTCATAATTTTATTTGTAAAACGTTTGATCATTTTGAAGAATTCTCTGGTGTTTTAAAACCTCTATAACAAAAAGTAAGTAATTTTTTGTGATAGTTTCGATATCTAAAAGTGGAAAGCTTTTGTTTCGCGATACGCTTCAATCCCCGGATTATTTAATCATTGGTGATGCAATTTAAAGTTTGAATATAACTGCAATACGTGATCATTTTGAAGTTGTATTTGAAGGCGTATTTATCACATGGCATGTGCCTTGAAAGTGTTACTCAAAGCTGCTTGTGTAATATTTGTTTATCTGCAGTTGGAGGCCAAAACTGGGGCACACAGAATTTTTTTTCTATCGGTGTCAGAAGATCAAGATGAGCTAAGCTGTAAAGTAAGTTAAACTAAAAATAACAATGTAAACCTTACTGAATAGAGACCAAGATGAGCTAAGCTGTACGATAAGTTAAACTAAAAATAACAATGTAAACCTTACTGAATAGAGGTAAAGATGAACTAAGCTGTACGATAAGTTAAATTAAAAATAACAATGTAAACCTTACTGAATAGAGACCAAGATGAGCTAAGCTGTACGATAAGTTAAACTAAAAATAACAATGTAAACCTTACTGAATAGAGGTAAAGATGAGCTAAGCTGTAAGGTAAGTTAAACTAAAAATAACAATGTAAACCTTACTGAATAGAGGTAAAGATGAGCTAAGCTGTAAGGTAATTTAAACTAAAAATAACAATGTAAACCTTACTGAATAGAGGTAAAGATGAGCTAAGCTGTAAGGTAAGTTAAACTAAAAATAACAATGTAAACCTTACTGAATAGAGACCAAAATGAGCTAAGCTGTACGATAAGTTAGACTAAAAGCAACAATGCAAACGTTAAAGAAGAGAAACGCTACGTCATTTTATCAGCTCAACCCCCTCCCTCGAAGAAATAGTATTCACCTATTCGCTAGAGCAGAACAGAAATAAGCTCTAAAGTAAATTCTAATCATTGTAAATAATATTTATTTGAACACTTTATGAAAGCGGAAATAACTTAAACAAGAAGAACCCTAAATGGTAAAAACTATTATCCACCTAATAACTTATCACTGATTTACAACTGAAAACACCTTTATTAATAAGAAAAGGCACCCAGTAGATTTTAATTAATGCAATTTGTAACCACATTAATATGAACTTCACGATTGCATTTCAAGTTACACTTGTCGTTTTAATAAGTTTAATTAGGTTATATTAGAACGGTATTAATTCTTAAGATTAATTTTACTATGTGTTGCACACAGGCTTCATTGTAAGCTTAAAAGTTAGACTTCACATAGATAGACTATTTTCGGCTACTAACATTAGACTTAAAGTTATTAAGATATATTCTTAAGTGATTAACTATATTTAGTTTTGTAATTACTTCTAGTGTTTATATTTATATATTCTAAATATAATTATAATACGCCATTAAAAGTATAGGTATATTCGCTTATGTCTATATATTTATACATGTATGTTTTATTATTTATAAATATTGGTTACTTATGTTCAGATGTTATCTGCGATTACGAAGGTAAATACGTATTACTTAAAATAGTATTAATCTATCTCACCATTGCAGAACAAAATTATGCGGTAAAGGAAGAAACTAAATAAACAACAGTAAAATATCCGACAATAAATTAACTAGTAAAACTATATTTCTGGACATATGTAACTAAATTATTTCAATTAATGCCTATATAACATTACATCATTTTCTAACCACGTGTACAGAAACATCCATTAAATGGACTTTCTTCATATTTCAAGTTTCTTTAGCTATCCAGATCCCCACGATCTAATGCTGTAGCTGTGTTGCAATCAGTAAATCACAGAGAGCAACCAAGATTAGTAAACAGGGTATTTCAAAAAATATAAAAATAACTCCAGAATGTAAAAATATGGAGACGTGAGTGAAGATAGCGGGTTCAAAAGCGTCTCTGGTACTACTGAATAGTGGACAGGGGTGTCCATTTCAAAAAAAAAATGTCGACTTTTTTTCGACACAAAACATTTAGGTGATTCAACTTAGGCTAAATGAATCTTCTAAAACTAATGTATTCAAAACTTAAGTATGAAGTTGATAAAACTTATTTTAATCTTGTTCTGAGCTTTTATTTCTAAGCTACACGGCAATTTCTTGAAAATAGAAACTTTCATCTGCAAAGAAAAAGTCAAACCTATTATTCATTAATATAATAAAAGCTTGTTTTTATTGCCTAGGTAGTTGGAGATAAAATTCTTGACGAAGAGGTAACATTTTTGGTAAGTGCTAAAAAATAAGTGTTTTGTTATTTTTCTCCGATTGGTGTAAAAGAAAATATTTTACCACCACTTTGTTTCTAAACCTAGAAGAAAGTTGCTCATGTCACAGTTTGGAGAAGAAGCATAGACCATGTTGACTGTTGCGTTTCTAGTAAATATTAGCATTAATTTAATAATTGCACATATTTTATTTTACCAAATAACTTTGCGTTGAGATTTCGCCAGAAGAGTTTCGTTAATTTATTGTTTGTGAATTTTGTAATTTTCACTAATCTTTTTAGCTTAGAGTTTGTAATATACATTACTAGTGGTTTAGTACTAGCAGAATTCGATAAAGACACCAACAGTTTTCCGTTGGAAAACTCAAGTTAATTGTACCATTAGTGTTGTATCGTTGTTCTTTAGTTTGTATGTTATTTTAAATTATCCGATGGAAATAATTCATCGCTCAGTCCACGTGACGAGAACAACTTACTATATTTTCTCCTTTAATATTTCTACAAGGTTTAACGCTTGCACACTGTTATAACTTGTTGTAGGACTACATTACAAATGACGTTCAAGCCTCTGTAACAATACTAGGAATAACGTAAAATCAACTTAGTTCTTTCTACAAAGAAACTTGATAAGCGCAATAGCAAACACAGATACACGTGCTTCACGAAAACACACTGACTGCTTCACCTCTCTATCTTGAAATAACTCTACGTACTTCACAAATATCTAGCTTCGAATGTACGAGAACAACTTGACGTCATCTTAGAACTTTATAGGTATTGTATCATATGATAATTTGTAATAGCTTAAAACGGAGTTAACTTGTACTTTGGATTTAGTATTTAGATAAATGCCGATATATCTCCAACTGATGAAATTTGCCAACAAGATTGATACACACGGTCTTCTTTGTTTTATACAAATATGTTTTAATATACAAACGATAATACAATATACAATAACAGTTATTACAAACAGCTACTTCAAACAATGATTCATATACAAAAGTTTCACAAACTTACAAGCAATACAAAGTCTTCTTTCTAGTCTGGAACTTCCTTGATGTCTTATCGAGGGTTCAGGATGAGCCAGTTAATTTCGAGTTGATGTAGGTACGATTCACTTAATAGGGAGCTAGCTAGCTTTTCCTTCGTTATTCACTAGCCACACACGCCGAATTTTCCACGATGAAGTTATATAATGTTTTCATAAAAGTACTAATGTCTGATGAGAATCCACTGAAGCTAAATGATTTGTAATGTTCGAACTTTGTAAACGCTCCTGGTCAAATATCTGAAGTTTCCGATTAATAAGCATTATAACAATCACAATTATAGTTATAGCTTCCGAAGTTTATAGCACACTGACTATAGCAAACTAATGATAGGTACTCTTTTTAGGCGCGTCGCGTTGGTTATATTTATAGGCGTGTGGAGAGTTTCTCGAAACTTCAGTTTTATGTAACAATACAAAGCTACATTGATGTTTAAGTACACACATATATTGTTGATTCTTACACTCGAGAATCTTCTATAACTTTACAGAATAGGCGGGAGTTTCGCAATACATATTTAACACTGTAAGTTATGCATATTTCTAAATATAAATTTAATCTAAACAAACGTGGATGTTAAAATAAATATATAATAACAAATCCATCACAGCGTTTTAAGCCTATCTTAACGTTATACGCCCTCTAGCTAACAAACAAACTCATCATAGAAATATATCTTACAATATTGTTTCCTTCCTGGATTGTGAAGTCCCTTGAACAATCCTAAATATAAAAAAATGAAACACTACACTCAACTATCCATTCACCAAGTCTTTTTGGTAGTTTTTTTTTCAAAGGTTAATGAAAGATGGGATGGCGTCTTGTCCCTTGTTGTCACTGGCTGTCCTGTTGCCGAAAATGTTTCTCCTGGGTAGGTGGTTAAATGAATCCATTGGTGGCTTCATTCCTAATTATCCTCTGGAAGCACCCTCGTCAATAACTCTGAGCTTCTCTATAGGTTGAGGTTCCACTGACAAGTTCTGTTCTGCAGTACCCAGTTGACCATTCTCTCAGAACATACTTCCAATGACGATCCTGGTGCACGACCTTTGGCTTGGATCATCTTTCCTCCAAAACCTACTTATCTTTTGAATTTGTCGTCTTTTGCGAAGAGAACTGTTCAGCTACACCATGTCATCCACTTTTATCAATACTTATCCTACAGCTACCTTTCACTTTATCACAAGCTGAATTAAGGCTTTTCTAAATAAAGTTATATATGACATCTTCATTCTTCACATCCAGGAAAGCTCTTTCAACTACCTCGTGACATGTTAGAGTATTTGGTTCCACTATATAGCCCATTCACTAGATGAAGAATTATTGCTCTTCACTCTTGATATGAGTATCTCACTTCTTAGTGGTACAAGCCCTGTTCGCACTAGTATTTCAACCTCTGATGTAGTAATTGCCATGAATCTATCTGAAACTAGCCTTACCTCACATACATGTCTCTGCATGAAGTCAGTTCTCAAAATGCGCTCTTCCTCGATATCACTTACCCCCACATCATAAAGAACAGAGAAGATATCTATAGTAAGAGTAACTTCCTTTTACTGTAGCATTACATCCATCTCCTATTAACATCAATCCCTTTTATTTTTTCATTTCTGGGGGCAATTTCTCAACTTTCATTAACAAATCAGGATGAACAATTGTAACTGTGAAATCTGTATTAATCAGCATATTGCAAAGTTTTTATCAATAAGCCCGTGGATGATTTTCCTCAAATAATGAATTTCTTTTCTCATTCCTAATAGATGGTTTGTTTGTAATTACGCACAAAGCTACACAATGGGCTATCTGTGCTCTTTCCACCATGGGTATCGAAACCCGGATTCTAGCGTTGTAAGTTCATAGACATACCGCAGTGCCAATGAGTGGCCCTGATAGATGGGGTATTTCCAGCTGAACTTCGCCTCATAAATCCAACTAATTTTTGTTTTCTAGATGCCTCGTTAGCTGTAGGTTGTTCTATTGATCTGGTTGGGCTCGCTATCTTTGGCTTGATAATATCTGTTAAGTCTTTGTAGTCTCAGGTGTAATGGCCAGGTATTACACAATTATATCGGTTACCTTTTTCTGATATCATTTAAGAGTTCTTACTCCATATTAGCCTTTGTCTGCAGTCCCTGGCAATATGTCTCTTCATGTTACATTTAAAACAGCTTTGTACTGTGGTTTATTTTCTCTATTCTGTTTAACTAGTTCTCAAACTAATATATTCAGTTATTCTATATTATCGATAGGGAAATGAGGTTTCAATACGAAAGGATCTAATAATTCCCTAACTTATAAAATGTGCCATTAATAGTTTATTTACAATTTTGGCGGATTCAAGTTCCATCGCTAACTGTAAAACTTCTTTTAAAGCCATACATCTACTTTGTTTTGGCTTGATCCTCAAATCCTCGTCTCTTATGACGTCTATAAATTGGTTAAGTGTCAACAAATTCGTCGTTTTACGAGCACCATCTCGATGAAATAATTAGACTAGTCTTTATAAATCTTTTGCAAATTCGGTTAAGGATTTTTCTTTCCTATGTACACTGCTCCAAACCTTTGCTCTGGATACTTAATTTTGATGCGGCATTCTGAACCTGTTGGATAAGGCTTCTATCAAAGCTTACTAGTTCTTATGGCTCTTGTGTTGTCCAAGCTAGTCCTTTTAAATGAGAAGCAAGATAGATGGCTTATTGTTCACTATTTCACCTATTCATTCTGGAAACGACTTCGAACTGTGCCATGGTGCCTTCTTGTCATGGTCCTTTAGTTTCTCTATGACACTATATTTATCTTGTCAGCTAAATTCTGGATCCAAACTTCATAGTGTCCCAGCTGGGGTAGTCCAGAAAGGTCCTTTAGTAACAGATGGCACAGCAGTGGTAATATGTGTCTTCTTTTAATTCTCTATAATTTTTTTCTTGATTTTATTTTAACTTTCTGTCTCTCTTTCTCACGCTTTTCTTGGTGTTATTCACATTTTTCGACTGATTGCGCTGGATCTTGTCTTAATAATTTCATCATCTCAATTAACCTTGAATCTCATTATTTAACCTCGTGGTCGCCATCTTGGACAACTGAATTTCTGTTTCAGGTGTATTCAAAGTCCTATTTTATTTTCACCAAAATAATATCTCAATCCTGACACTAAGTTTGTATTGTTGTTCTTTCGTTGGCAGATTCTTTTAAGTTATCGGGTGAAAATAATTCAACGTTCAGTGCACGAGACGAGAACAAATTACTTTATTTCCTCCTTTACCATTTCTACAAGCTTCTACAAGCTTGAATACTTGTACATTGCCGCAACTTGTTGTAGGATTGCGTTACAAATGACGTTTGAACTTTTGTAAAAACACTAGAAATAACGTCAAATGAACTCACTTGTACAAAGAAACTCGATGAGTGCGATAGCAAACACAGATCCAAGTATTTCACGAAAACTCACCGACTGATTTTTCTATCTTGAAAGAACTCTACACTCTTCACAACTATCTCATATTTGTAATCTAACTTCGAATGTACAAGAAAACATGACGCCAACTTAAAACTTTCTAAGGTTTTAAGCCTATCTAAACGTCATTAGCCTTCTAGCTAACAAACAAATTACAATATTGAATATATAGTTTACAACAATACATAACTTTTATGAATGTCAAATTTCGGATACTATTGTTGCTTGTAGCCTTACAATGAGAAATTATTTTGAATACTTGGAGAACTGTGGTAGGTGTCATTTCAAACAGTTTTCTGTTAAAAACATGTTGGTGGCCTTGTTTTGATAGCTTCAGGATACCACGTATTTGTTTTCTATTGTTACAAACGCCATTTCATTACTTTTGAAATGAAATACAGTAATGAATCTTATTTCTTAGACTTTCGCCAACAGATATTTCATAAATCAATTCTGGTTGATATATTTGCAGTGTACTTACAAAACTTTGATTAATCTTTAAGTAGGAAATTGTGTGACGTGACATTGTATATGACTTTCTTTTCTCAACGTTATATCCAACTACCATCTAAACTACACTGTTAGCTTTTAAAGTTTTGCTAATCATTTAAATTTTCACTCCGATGAATCATTATTAAGAGTTGTTGTTGTTTTTTAAAACTCTTACCCTACAAAATTACGTCGAGTTTAAAACGTTTATAAAGAATTCGCTTTCCTTTTTCATTCTTTTGTCATCATTCCAAATACGTCGTATTTCAGAGGGATTCTTGGGACTCCATAATGTAAACTTGCAAGAAGTTATGAGGAAAGCCAAGTGACAACACATTCTTCCTTTCAAACATGTTTATGTTTTTAGAAATAAAATGAAACCTTAGATGTTAGACTTCACCATAACATTTATTTTTAAAACGACGAAAGACTTTTAGAATAGTCTAATCTCGAACTTAGAAAACTTCAGGAATAGTTTAACTGCCTTTATGTTCTATATAGTAATATCTGCCAAATATAATAGTTCGTTGTATGTTATGATTGTTACGCATATTCATAACAATAGAATAAAAGTGATATGACCCAAAAATTGCATTACAATACTAACTTTTTTTTACTTTTTTTATAGCTAGGTGGAGTTAGCAACATCGGTTAAGAATCATTTTAAGACTTGCGAAAAAAAGCGCCACATAAGAGATACCGTAGCATAAAGTCTGCTTCTTGATCATATCTCTGCATATTATCAGGCCCGGCATGGCCAGGTGGTTAGGGCGCTCGACTCGCCATCTGCGGACCGCGGGTTCGAATCCCCGTCACACCAAACATGCTCGCCCTTTTAGCCGTGGGGGCGTTATAATGTGACGGTCAATCCAACTATTCGTTGGTAAAACAGTAACCCAAAAGTTGGGACGACTAGCGCAGATAGCCCTCGTGTAGCTTTGCGCGAAATCCATAACAAACAAACTGCATATAATCATTGCACATATGCGTTATGACTGTTTAGAAAATTAGTCTTTCGTTATTATAAAAAATTGAAACTGTGAAAATTCCATTATCTCCTTGTTTCCAATAAAAGGCCCCCCAGTGGCACAGCGGTACGTCTGCGGACTTACAACGCTAGAATCCGGGTTTCGATACCCGTGGTGGGCAGAGCAAAAGATAGCTCATTGTGTAGCTTTGTGCTTAATTACAAACAAACAAACAAACAAACAAAATCCAATAAAAGAGTAATTAATAATTAATAATTGATCATTTCTTTTCACATAATCCGAAACACAATATTCTTCAATAATATTTCCAAAAGTAAAAATAATTAACCCCACATTGCTTTCAGTTTTGTTTCTTTATCTTTTTTTTCTGTAGATTCCTAGCAACAGTTTTAGTACAGCTATTACTGAAAAGAGACCAATAACGTTTCAGGATATTAAGAATGTAAGTTCGGAAATTCGTTTAATTAATTTATGATGTTAGTTCTAGTGTCTTGTATTTTGTTAAAAATGTAGAAGTGTTGACTTATTTTCGTTTCGGATTAGGCATGATGTCAGTTGTAAGACGAGCCAATCTAGTTCTTTTTGGTTTCGTTTTGAAGAAATTTGTTTTCTATACGTTATATTTTGTAATCTAGAATTTGTTTACAGTTCTTAAACTTCAGGCTATATACTGTTGAGTATACAGTATCACACATATAATAGCACTATTACGTTTTCTCAACAAAACAATAATTAATATATGACTAATATGTAATGACGACAACATTTATATGTTACTTCAGTTCCTAGTTATCAATATAAAGTAACTGCTTCTAAACGAATTATATGAAATAAAATATTAGTATATGCTGTAGAATTCCATCCCTCCTTAATGTTATTCTGATCTTATACAAATGAGTATAAAACACTCCAAATAATTAATTAAATTAAAAAGTACATGAACAAAACAACAAAATAAATAAATTTGACCAAAATCGGAAAGAAAAAATTACTTCCAATGTTTTATAGCGATTTTAAATTTTGAAGTGATTTATTCATAAATTCAAAGAACGAAATACAGGTACAATATTGTAAGTAATTAGAAAGCAGTGAATAAAATTAGTATAAAATGAAAACATTATGGATTGTCCCCCTTTGTATTTCAGAAAGTGAACTTCACCAGAGTACAATCACGTGCTGATAGTTTACATTGTGATTGACTTTCATCGAACCAATTAAACAGTGCCACACAATAATATCTGTTAACACACACACAGATAGTCATATTATTTCCATAAATAATGTAGTGAGTGAATGCAGTCATAACACCCAGGACAGAAATGTCACAGGACTAACGTATAGAAAGTGAAGTTTTGGGTGGTGAAGACTACTCCATGCGGCAAACAGAAGTAACATTTAGTTTTTAATAGGTTTTGTATTGAAAAACTGTAGAGATTATGTGAAATTAACACTGTTGTAAAATGAAACTGTAAAGTAGAAACCCAAACTTTTCAAAAGTGACATTAACTCTCTACGTGATACACAGCAATCCATTAGAGACCTTGCCGATGATCTAGCTGTAACCAAAGAGTTAATGCATCAGTCTTCAATCAATTGGATGAGCAAAGCTGGAGGATGGTGCTCTTTATAGGTGAATTCAAATTGTTTGGCAACAATCAACGACAGTTTATTTGATCAAAGAGCGAAGAAAGATGTCATGGCCAACATATAACATTTACAGTAAAGCATGCGAAACTAGTATAAGTGTGGGATTTATCTCAACCAACAATATTGGAGGTCTACATAAAATTGATGGCACCCAAACTACCGAGAGGTAGAAGCAAATATTTATCTATCGAGTCATTCCTCAGAACAAGTCCTGTTGGGCAGAAATTCATTTTCCAGCAATATAATGATTCCTTGTATGCAGCAAATATGGCAAAACTTGGAAGGAAAAAGAACCCGATGGAACACTCACAACGATGACTTGGCCTGCACAAAGTCCCGATATGAATATCATTAAGGCTATATGAGAAAATCAAACAGCAACCAGATTACTTAGCTGAATTGTGAGGAGTAATCAGGGCATTTGGAACAATGTTTCACAATCATACATTAATAAACTTATGGAAGCTTAAAAATAAGAGAACTGTCTGTACAAAATACTATTGAATTATATAAATTATAAACTTCGTTTTCTATTTTTCTATAATAATGTATTGTAGTAATTCTAAATTGGTATTATGATTGCAATAACTCGTTGTTTGTGACTCCTTTATATCTATCATCTGTGTGTTTTGATTATTATTTCCAATATATATATATTTAAAAGCAAAAACCTCAAGCTCACTTTTCCTGCAAGGAATCCCCGTTCCAGCCCTTTCAGCTGTGGAGGCGTTATAATGTGACGGTCAATCCCACTATTCGTTTGTAAAAGAGTAGCCCAAGAGTTGGCGGTGGGTGGTAATGACTAGTTGCCTTCCCTCTAGTCTTTCACTGCTAAATTGGGGACGGCTAGCGCATATACTCTTCGTGTTGCTTTGCGCAAGATTTATAACAAACAAAAATTTTTCCTGCGTTGATGAAAATATTGTATTGTAAACGAAAGTAAATATAGGAGCAACACACTAGCAACTTAAACAACTTTTATAATCTCATATGCAAAATCTTCTTTTCTACTGGTAAGCACATGTTTTTCACATTTCCCAAACATCTCTATATTTTCTCAATTTCTGACATCTTTTTAAAAGATGTCTCAAAGAAGACACCATGACATTTTAGCACCATCTAGTGAGAAATATGGAAACAACCCTTTTCGCAATTGAATACGTTAAAATTTAAATATATAAATTTGGTTTCATTATGAAGGCTTAAAAAGTTATGTACCTTAAGACTTCAGCAATAATTTCAACAAATGACATGTATGCTTACCATACGGCGCCAGAAAAGCCAACAAAACTTTTTTCTTCTATAAATTATTTTTAAATCTTTTTTTTGCCCTTTTAAACTAATAAAAGGTTTGACTGTTCACGTATTAGATAGTTGCATCATATATTTCGGGAGAAATGTTATTTTACTTAACTGGAATTATGCAAATATCCTTTCTAGAGAATGAATTAAAGTCACACAGTTTCACACAGAAAAACATGGTCAGTCACATTTCTTTATTAGTTAATATTCAGTTAAATAAGGAGAATGATAATTAATAAATTATGCATTTTTTGTTATGACAAAGTTATGTGAGTTTAAGTCATTACAAGTCAAAATTATTAGTAATATGTTTGTATTAAATGCTGTCTAACTTTAAAGATTTGACTATTTTTATGCGCAAAAACATTATCTATAAACCTAGGTATTGAATTTGTGATATGTATTTATATTTATAGGAGTTATTTCACTATGAATACTGTATTGTGTTTTTTCGTCAGGAATACAAGGAAAACATAATAAAACTCGTCAATTTCCCAGTGAGGTCACTTGTTTGCGTGCCAGTACTTCACCCAACAGAAAACAAAGTTGTGATTTTAGCATGTTTAGCAAGTGAACATTTTAAAAAGTGAGTGCATAATATATATATATATGTATATGCAAGAAAATGTTAATTATTTTCTGTATGCTGGGTAATGTTTAAGTCAAAAGTCACATATATATGTAAAGTTTTGATTCTTGGACAATTAATTAATTGGAATAACGAAACATATGACAAGCTTTTTATGGTGGTGTTTTATAACTATAATAATGTAAGCTCTATATTATAAAGTGAAAGAAAGTTGATGTGACTTTAAATCGTTCTAAGTGCAGTTTATTTTAATTCTGGTATTTCTCTCACTAATTTCTCTGTTGAAGTATAGTGGCTTCAATACTCAAATATTTTGAATCTTGCGTATGTTAGTATGATAATTTATTAAAATAATAATAAGCTACTTATCAATATTTCAATCTTCCTTGTAGATTTTCTAAAGAAACAGAAGCCATAGTACATGAATGTTTCTTGCCAATTGTTCCAATTTTGCTCAAAACTCAAGAGTATGAAGAAGAAAAGAGGTTGAGGGAACAATGCCAGGTCAGTTTCAATATCGATGTCTTGAAACGCTCGTGTGTCTGTTTGAATGATATGCTGTTCTTTGAGATACAACAACAAAGAAAAAGGTCGAGGCTACAAATCATAGCATATAAATCACAACTGACAATTCCAGAAAATAGGAAACATTTGTGGTCGAATGTTCAAAGGTCAATAGCTAGATTAACAGTGACAGTTTCCTTTATTTTATCGTGACCTCTGCTTGGGAGCTCTAGATCTGTAAACTGACATCTAAGCTGTTGTAGTAAGATTTTAAATGTACTTTAACCGGACAATATGCTTAAGAATTCAGATTAAACTAATCATTAATAAGTATTCTAATGGCAAAAGGCATTATATATAGTAATTTCCATACACTAGTCAATATAATGGTTTTAATACTCGAGTAAAATTTTACTTTTCAGTGATATTTGATATCTAAAACCTAATTAACATCTAGTATTACGTATTTGTATTTCAACATTTAATTTATAACATTTGATTGTCTATGCATAAAATAAAATGCATACCGTTATTTCATTTACGAATTTTACAAGGCCCAACATCGTTATAGAAGTTGAGACACAAATATTGCTACAAACAACCTTGAATTATTGAGTTATTTAATAGATTTGTTTCAAATCGTAGTGTCATCATAAACTGTAATGTGGTTTCTAGAAGTGGTGATGGATTGAATGAAAGCTGCAAATCCGTGAGGGCATGAGATGCAGGTATTTTCATGATACTGGGATTTCTGCAGCACTAATTATTTCGAGAAGACATATAACATATCCACGAATTGCTAATTATTTTTAAGGAGGACTTGTGTTACACACTACTTACATATATATGACCTAGAACATATCCACGAATTGCTAATTATTTTTAAGGGGGACTTGTGTTACACACTACTTACAAAAAGATCTTCCTCTATTTGTTTTCAGTCTCTACTGGCTGTTGCCAAGAACCTCTTTATCCACTTAGGTGAGTGTTTATGGTGCATACGTTATCTAACATCAGCACAGGTAATTCTTTGCTTGCACTATGCACGTTACATATTTCTATAATTCTGTGTATACTAAAGCCTTAAAGAAAAAAAAACATAATTGCAGACATTTTTCATAACGAATTAAAAGTTGAGTTGCTGGAAATAACTTTAGTTGCAAATATTATCTAACTTAAAATTAGAGATAACACAATTAACAGTTTTACCAGCTGACTCAAAAATACGTTCAAATATCATGCACTGGTAATTTTTGAAACAACTACTGTACTGCAAACGAAAATAGGAATATGCATCGTTTCTTTCATCTTGTTTCTGTAATATATATTTTATATCCGAAACCTCGTCAGTGTAAAAACTGTCAAGCCGCTGTTGTTCGTAAATAATATACACGTATATTTAAACTAAGAAACAGAATGTTTGTACCATCATAATAATCAAACAGTGACGTTTTACTGTCTTCTCAGTAACTAAATAGTTTAGAATCGGCAAGGTTAGTGAACCCATTTCTATTTCACTACTTTATATAACTTATTGAAATCACTAAAAAATACTCAAAAAATGTTTCAGGTTCTCAGTTTTATTTCAGACAGAATTATTTCAAGCTATATTTAATGTCGTGAGCAGCTTTACAATGAAAATGTTTCTTTCAAGGAATTAAAACTGCGACATTTCAGCCCATAGAAGCTGAAGCCCATTTCACCCACGGCCTGATATGGTCTGGTGGGTAGGGCGCTCAACTATTAATCTACGGGTTGAGAGTTCGAATCCTGTCACCTAATATGCTCGTCTTTTCAGCCGTGGTGGCGTTATAATGTGACGGTTAATCCCATTTTTCGTTGATAACAGAGTATTCCATAAGTTGGCGATGGGTAGTGTTGATTAGCTTCTTTCTAGTTAGTCTATCATTACTAAATTGGTTTATAACTACTTAACATAAAGTGGTAATAAGATACATACAAAAAAGGTATCCGAATAAGAACATATAAAAATAAAAGTGTGTAACTGAATTATGATTTTCATGTTTTTTGTAAATAGTTTATTATTACCTACCTTAAATTTATAACTAGATTCTTGCACTCCCGAGAATAACTTTTCAATTTTTATTAAGTGTACATAGCCTGAAGTTGACCACCCCAATGGAATGTAACGTCGCAGATTAAATTATGTAAAAGAAGCGTTTCCTCTATAAAGCTGATTACAGGTTACAATTGAATTCACTCAGTGGGATCCTTATATCATAACACTGAAATATAGCTGTGATATAAGTTATCGAATGAGTTACCATAAGTTGGGAAACCTCAAAATAACCGAAAACAACATATTTATGATACGATTATTAGTAAATATTGTGTTTTATAATTTAGTTGTTCTTGTAAACAAAATACCTTTAGAATGTTGTTTCAACAAACAATATATCAATAATATAACTCATACTAATTAATATACGTTAGAATATATTTGCTTTTAATTATTTCGTTGCAATAATGTTTGTTTCTTTAATGAAGAAAATAGGTTATTTAGAAGTGAACATATATAGCCAAGTTATACATAAAAAAAGATGAAAGTGGCTATCAGTTTCAGACTCCATAAGATTAAGTTTGTATTTTATGTCTGATTATTATATACGCGTATTCTAAATTTCCAACGCAAAAATTTTATTTCTACTTATATGTGCGTTTTCTTTTGAAAACAAAGACTGTTTTCAAACTACTAAACGTGAGCAATTACTACATTTGAAAGTCAAAATTCTAAGTTTCAACACTTCATATATCAACGTTTTCACTTCTGAGATTATGAAATATTCTAAAGTAACAGGCCAATACTTTAGTTAGGATGAGCCTTAATGAAAGCTTTATCTATTGAATTTTAGGGAATATTTTGGAAGTTCTATGTTATAAGTTTATAGTGGGACTCAATTTCTCAAGTTTGTTTCAAGTAATGTTGTGTTTTATTGGGATATTATTCAAGGTGATGGTAACTAAACTTATAATGCTAAGTAAGTTACAAAGATTTTTTTTTTTAAATTTCATTACTATTCCATCCTAAATTTACTTTCTTTGTAGATAACGTAACAGTTCTTTTGAAAGAAGTAATGGTTGAGGCTAGGAATCTTACCAAAGCTGAAAGGTATGCATATGTGTGTGCTTATAATCATGTAAGTAGACGTTTCTTGTATCTTTCACACAGTTTCCAAATTTAAAGTTCTCAATCACAACTTGACTATCTCTAGTTCTATATATATATATATATATATATATTACTTATTCTTCTGCCACATCTTCAATTCTGAAAAGAACAAATACATTTTGATATCGCCATTTATTACGCACTTATATAAGAAATGCAGTCAAACCAAATCAGTATTATTTAAAAATTACCTTCAGAATATAGTTAATCTTACCTACGAATGGAGAAAAGTGAGAAGAAACATGGAGAATTGCTGGTATCGCCATCTATTAGATGTGATTATAACGAGCTAAAAGCGTTTGCACCATTTCACTATGAGAGTTTATCCGTAAACAAAAATATATAAAGTATAAGTTTTGTCTAACCAACCATTATTTTCTCGGATCTAGATGTTCTCTCTTTCTCCTGGATAAGGAACAAAATGAATTAGTAGCCAAAGTGTTCGATGGACAGATGGCAGAGGATGAAACAGAGGTAACAGCTATTTATGACATCTAGTTTTAATTTTCGTGATTGTATTTTTATAGACACACTAGAACACCCCGAGATTCGTATGCTTCTCTTTGCAAGCTCAATGTAGTTTAAATTAACCGAACGTTCTATATCAATAACGTACTACCTTTTCACTTTTTTGAATTCTCGTCTAATGTTTTCTTTACCTGACATATTAATAATACAGAATGGTTGATGGAAGCGGCATTAATTTACTTATTTTTAACAACTATAAAACTCTTCTAGGACAATGACACCTAAAAAAGATACTTGTAATTCACTCCCAGGTTATCTAACTTCATTAATATGGGGTTTTAGCCGCTAAATTAACAAAGTTTTTTAATAAGAAGACTGTATGCTTTTGTTGTTACTTTTTGGCCACAATCTTGAAATGAGCATTCTTTACTTCTCCGTTACAAATTCTCATAACATGTTTCTATTCTATATTCAATTTGTTGTCTCTGAGTAGATTTATATGTTTCTATGTTTCCTAGCTCTAATATCCAGCCATCTAGTGGTAGATTCTATATACCTAGCATCACAACTAAGATAATAAATTCATAAACAATGTTAGATGTTGTTTTTTCGTGTCGGAATCATATTCCTAAGTTAAAAGAAAATTCAATCTACATTCAGGTTTGAAATAACTCCCAGGTCTATTTGATTACGTAATTGTTTTCTTACTAAAAACCGAGCCCCCAGTAGTACAGCGGTATGTCTGCGGACTTACAACGCTAGAATCCGGGTTTCGATACCCGTGGTGGGCAGAGCACAGATAGCCCATTGTGTAGCTTTGTGCTTAATTACAAACAAACAAACTAACTAAAAACCGAGTTTTCCGGTGAAAGACGGTACCACTGACATCGATAGTTTTGGCACATGATCTATTGTTTCGCTGTTTGAAGTCCTAAATATATGCTTATGAGCATATAAATAAGAACAGTTTTCTTTTTTCAACGAACATTTAGTATTCTTCACTCTTTTTCCAAAAACTTTCATAAGTGCTTGTAATTTATGAGTTATATTATCTTTGTACTTGTTCAGGATAAAACTTACAAAACTAAAATATATAATTCACAGTTCTAATACTCCCTTTACGTTATGGACTAAACCAACGAAGAAAGCAAGTTTTTGATTTTCTTCATGTTCTATTGTGAACTTCATATTATTATGTATACTATTCAGATATTCAAAGAACTGATATACATGATCCACTTCAGTTAAATATGATAGAAGTATCATCGACCTAACCTTCGATAGTTTATAATTTGAATTATGAAAAATAAGATGGTATGATGAGATTCCCCAAGCCAACTTTTCAAAAACTATTGGAATTCGTTCTTTTTTTATGGTAACGTTCATAACGAGACTGATGGAATTGCGATGAATTCTAGATTAGCTCCATAGTTGGCTAATCTAGTTTTGTGTTACCATAAAAACAATGGTTGAAGGTGAGTCCAAAGAGTTTCAAACCTGTATGTTATCGAAATCACGTTTTTTGGTAAGAAAGTAATAACATAATCTCTTTCGTAAAGTCAAACTTCAAACAAACCTGAGAGTTATTTTCAAACCTGAAAATGGATTGAATTTGTTTTGTTTTTAATGTAAAGACAAGATTTCTGCACAAAAAAAAAACATCTGACGTTGTTTATGAATTTACGTGTCCTCGTTGTGATGCTAAGCATATAAGATCTGAAAATTAGAGCACGGGAACAAACAAATAAAATCAGTGAAAACAAGCCGTGTGTAAAATAATATGTCATTAACTGCGACGTAGAAGTAAAGAATGCTCATTTCAAGATTATGGCAAAAGTAAAAACGAAAGTTGTATTCGTATTAAAGAAAATTTGGTATGATTAAGCGACTAAAGCCCCAACTTCAATAATTTGAATCATGTATAAAACTATTACTAAAACTGTGATGTATCTGTGTTATAGCTCGCTTGCAGCTTACAGTCTCCAAAACAAGATAAATTATTTAGTGTATTTGATACAAAACACCTTGATAGTTGTGTAATTCACTTGTATTTTCTATCGTAGATAACATCTGAGTTACGAATTCCTACAAACCAAGGTATTGCTGGTCACGTGGCAACTACTGGTAGGTTCCAGAGTATCACCATCGAGTTCTGAAACTGATATAAACTAAAGGTGGCAAATGTACGATGTGGTGTGATATGCTCATGTGAAACTTATATTCAAACTTGAATTAAACGATGAATGTTGACATCCTTTACTTCTACATTCTATCATCTGTTTATTTATATACAGCAGGAATAGATATTTTTAATTAAGCCTAATTATGAAAGAATCAATTTTCTTTAGTTAGATACCTTTATTTCCGAAAAATATAAGATTGCTTTTTTTTTCTTTACAGTGTTACGTATCTGCTTGTTTGATAATTTCCGGTAGAAATTCTTTCCGAGGAACTTCAGTTATACAAGTCCTTTCTTGATTAAACCAGTTCATTCTTCCTCGATACAAACTTTTAGTACACAGTAATTCCACAGTCAGTACGTTTCTCGTCACTTTAAACTTAACAACGTTTATAATACACGCTATAAATCACAGTGATTCACACACTTCACTTACCGTCACTACTGTTCGCTTCTTTAATTATCTATCCATCGCTGGCTTCTCTGCCAGCCTTATATATTAACAAAGGGGGCATCTCTAATACTCTCAGGCCTCCCGATCATTCATGAACATTCGAGAAATTTCACGCACGCTACCAGCGCCAAACGCGCCAGCAGCGTCACGTGACTTCCGCTGTCGTAACAACGGCATTTAAAAATATAATCCAGCTATGTATTTAGAATATCATGGTTGACTTTTTAAAATATGTCATGTTAGGAACACTATAACATGAGTATATAATAATAATAATAATTTTATAAATGTTTTATGTGCATCTATAGGTTTAAAATCTATCCCACTCAAAAGTGTTTATGTAGAATTAAACTATGATTTCTTTATTTTCTAAAGTAGTTTTACCCATACTGGAAATAACGAGTGTTAACGTTAATGTTTATCTTCACTGCATGATTCTAAAGTGGGAGTTTTACCTTAGCTGGAAATTGTTGTATTGGATTTGTTGGCGGACTTTTCTCAAATCCTCTTAAAAATCCAGTTACCACGAGTTTAATTAGACAGATTAATTTACCTTGGAAATATCAAATACGTACCTTATCTACCAATTACCACTGAAGATTACCGTGTTATGCATTTGAGGGATTTAGTCACGTGACTAAAACAACATGTAATGCACGTAGCAAACAAAAGGCGCTGGATATTTCTGTTCTGGGACGAGAGGCAGAGACCTACATAATAAAGAGGAGACCAAAATTTTTATTTTTAACTGCACAGCCTGAATTACTCTAAAAATAAATCTTCGCACTATTACCAAACAATTTGTTTTGAATTATTGAATAGACATAATATTTATAATTTATAAGTTGTTTTTCTTTGCGTTATTTAAAAACTTTGTGATATCATAATAAGTTTGAATATATTGTTACAACAGCGGAAGTTACGCGACGCTGGGAACATGCGCGCT
>NW_013665866.1:344301-348133 GCF_000517525.1 Limulus polyphemus | reverse complement strand
ACTAGTTTTAATTAAGAAAGGACTTGTATCGCTGAAGTTCCTCGGAAAGAATTTATACCGAAAATTAACAAACGAGCAGATACCTAACAATATATATGATAATTGGTAAAACAATCAAAACTAGGATAAGCGGGTACGAGAAAAAACAAACAAACATAGTCTTGATTAGTCTCGATTGGATTTATTTTCTTTTTCATTTTTACGAAGGCACAAAATAACAATCAGTTTTAAAAACATTCTGTCTGAACTCCCTCTAAACTGTTCATCTGGTCCCTGATGTATGCTTGTTTGATTTCTCAATACACAAACAACCAGTACTCTGCACTAAACGATACAGTACAGAAATGTGCCGTGGAATCTTAAGAGAGAGTCTCAAGAGAGAAAACAATAAATAAAAACGTAAACAAGCATGATAGCTTCCCGTGGAATAACAAAAGATGGCTACGCCAAGAAAAGTGAACGAAAATATCTGTTAGGTTTATAAAGTCTCTTCAGTATCTGAATGATCTAGAAAAATAATCAATTCAAAAGTAGGAAACAAGAATAACTTGTTCATACTAATTTTCAAGTTATAGTGAGCTCGAACTCATTCATTATGTGGAATGTAGAAACTGTTTAGTTTTAGTTTAACTTCGTAGAATTTTGATTTCAAAAGTTTTCAAATTTAGATTCCTGATTGGAAAATCAAAGTTCAAAAATCGTTCGAAAATGCTCAGAAATTTTGTTTGTATACTAGTAAAGGCAATGAATTAATTTCATTGGTTCGTCTACTTGTTTGTTTATTTTGGTGAAATAATTGTTTGAGGGCAATTACTTTTCACTTTACATAAACTCTCACTGTTAATTTGAAACTAATGGATCTTAGGGTGGACTTTACCCCAGTGTGGGCTCAGAGATAAGCAGGGGGCTTTTCATAATTTATAAAAGGAGTACAAAGGTATCATTTACAAATAAGATATAGTAAGCAAAATATTATCAGATTTGATTATATAAAAATAGTGAAACATTTCTTTCAACAAAGTAGGCTAATGTATGATGCTAGTAGGGTTGTGACTGAGTTTTGCTAATAAGTGTGTGTGAAACCTGGCGATCGGAGCAGTCTTTACGAGTGTTCTACGTATTGGCATAATTTATAGTTCTGTTACGTAGTGGTTTTCATTTTGATATAAATTGTGAATTTACCAACGAAAATACAATATTAGTTTCAAAACCGTTTAATTATTATCAATATTTGTGTTTGAAGTATCAGCGTTTCAGATATGGTGATGTTCATGAGATATTAATTTGTTTGCTTGTAGTTAAGCACAAAGCTACACAAGGAGCTATCTGTGCTCTGTCCACCACGGGTATCGAAACCCGGATTTTAGCGTTGTAAGTCCACAGACATACCGCTGGGCTACTGGGGAGCTATTAATTTGTATGAATGCAAACAGAAAATTAGTAATTTTCTACATAGTGTGGTATGTTTTTTAAATGTGGGAGAAGCACGTGTTACCCTAACTAAAGGAAGTGAATGGTTCGAGTTTCAAAAATTACTAATGCCGTCTTTTTCGTTTGGTTAAGCATCTTTATATCACCATACCATAAATATTTTTCAACACACTTTACGCCAACTTTATAACGTCATTATTTTTCACAATTTCTTTTATGAAAATTCTAATTTTAGGACAGCTATTGAATATTCACGACGCCTACGATCACCCTTTCTTTTATAGGAAGATGGATGAGATTACCGGCTTTAAAACAAGGTATGTTATTCTCAAATTTTATTTCAAAACAGTAATATTATAATATTTATAAATTATACTGATAACCAAAACGTCATGACGTCTAGATACATTGGCAGTTATACCTCTTTACTGTACAAATTGCATGATTTGTTCTAAATTTCCTGGAAGTCTTAATATATAAATTAAAATACTTATTATGATTCTTTGTAATAATGTGGTCTTCTCAGATAAGTAACAAAGACACAAACACAACTAGAACTGACAAATTTCAACAGTTTCCTAGCTCACGTGTTTTGAGTCAGAACTGGATAGAAACAAACTTCTCTAAAATTCAAAGATTTCAGCACTATAGAAGATGGTGGGAAAAACCATGTTATACAACACACAGTATGCTTGTATATACCACATCTTTCCCTCATCTCCGTTTCAGGTTTGACCTCAAGCCGACAACTAGAATTAACCTTAAGTCTAGTTAGCTTTAAACCCGTGACATGATCAAGAAGCAAGTTAATTTCCATTTCTTCCCAAGAACACGTACATAACACCTTGATGACACAACCCTTTAACAAAAAACTACATTTAACAATATATACTAAAATAATTACAAATTAAAAAAACACATGTAACAATAATATTAAAAATATAAGTTAATACTGTAATCTAAGTAAACAAAGGAAAACCCTTGTTAATACGTGTTAAATTCAAATGAAACGTTACATGAAGAACTTAGTATAAAAGATATCTTCCGTTCGACATTACATAATATATGAATAGAAAAAGCAAGCCCTTTAACACTAAATACAATACAAAAATGTCCTTTAACAACGAATGCAACGTCATAATACCCTTTAATGAAGAAACATAAAATACCCTTTCACAAAAATTGTATAATAATAATAAAATGTATTGCTAATAATACACTTTAATACAGAAAAGCAATATGCAAATACAAACTTGCAAATAGCCAAGACTCTTTAACATAAACATAACATATTTACAATACTTTAAACACAAAGAATATGCATGAATTTAAATAAAGACTGGAAATACATATAATGATACTAAACCAAAGTATGTTAGTTAGGGGGATACCCTTGTGCCCAAAGGCTGCCGTCGCCTGGGGTTAAGCAACAAAAAATGCTGCCTGTGGGTTACGTAACTGTTGCGAAATAGGCACCAGTGGGCGATGAGTTCCAAGAAGTGACACCAGAGGGTGCGGTTGTCTTAAGGATTGGTGACGCTATATTTCCATGAAGTGGCACCACAGGTCGTGTTAGTATGACGAGTGTGCAGATAATTTGTGGGCTAATCACTAGAGGGTGTTGTAAACCAACGTGTCTCAACATGTCATCAATTTTACAGTAACAATCGAAGTCCTAAAATTAATTATTTATCTAATTTTTATAACATTGTGTTTACAATTATCAGTACTAAAATGTTTTATCACAATTACAGTTCCACATTATAAGTAAATTATTAAATCTGGGATTCTGTTACCAAAGTTTTATAGGAGGACAGTGTTACTAAGGTTCTATAGGTGGGCGATGTTACAAATGGTGCTATAGGTGAGCGGTGTTACCAAAGTTCTATAGGCAGATGGTAACACTAAAGACAGTGTTTCTGTAGGAAGATGGTCTTACTAAAAGTAGTGTTTCTATAGGCAGATGGTCTTGCTAGGCATGTTGTTTGTGTTTTACAAAAACGGATGGTGTTTCTATAGGCAGAGTGTTACTGTACTTCCATTGGATTGCATACAGATTTCAACTTGTTTCAATTTCTTTTTATATTTTTCATTTATCAGGCAAGTGGTATCATTGCCAAAGTAGGAATTGCTCGGATTATTCATCGATATGGTATTTTAAATATTTCCTCAATAAATCATTAGAACTTTACAATACTATACAGTTTCCTTTTATAACAATATCTATGTAATGAGTGAGTCACAAGTTCTGAGAATGGCTGTAAATATCATAGCAAAAAGTTTGAATTTCTTGTTCTTCTTTCTTCTGCTTCTTATTTATTACAGGATAACTCAAAAAAACAAAACAATGGTGTCAACCAAGTTCACTGAGGTGACATAGTTTCAAAGGGAGTATCCTCTT
>NW_013665866.1:338776-344224 GCF_000517525.1 Limulus polyphemus | reverse complement strand
TGGAACTTGGTTATAAATACAACCTTCCTATGTCTATTGAAATAATGCATTAAAGAAACAAGTAAAGAAAAACTTTAAAAAAAGAAGTAAATGTAGGGATGGCTAATACCAATCCTTCAAAAACAATGCAAACAAGATAGTAGGGATGATCTTAGTAACATAATTTGCCAAGTAGTACAATCTGCCTATAGAACTTTAGTAACATAATCTACCTAGTAACACCATTTGTCTTTCTAAAGCGCATGTAGTACTGTTGAATATAAAAATGAAATATATAAACATGTGTTGAGACGAGTTTAAATCTTTATGCCGTCCTACAGAAGTATGGTAATACCATCCACCTATAGATACACCATCTGTCCTTCTAAAACAATGTAACAATAAAAACTATAAAAATAAATTGAGAGAAGTTGAAATTTATGTGTAATCTTATGAAAGAATAGTGACACTGTCCACGTATAAAAACTCCATCTGCCTTTGTAAGGCACAAACAATAGGCCTAGTAAGACCATCTACCTATAGAAGCATTATATTTAGTAAGACCATCAACCTAGTAACACCATCTGTCTATAGAACCTTAATAACACCATCCGCCCATAAAACCTTGGTAACAGCATCCTAGATTCAACATTTTGCTTATAAAATGAAACTGTAATTGTGATAAAAACTTTTCAGTACTGATAATTCTAAACACAATGTTATAAAAATTAGATAAATTATTAATGTTAAGACTTTGATCGTTACTATAAAATCGATGACATGTTGAGAGGCATTGGTTTACAACACCCTCTAGTGATTAGCCCAAAAATTATCTGCACACTCATCATACTAACACGCCCTGTGGTGTCATTTCGTGGAAATATGATGTCACCCCGTCCTAAGGCAGCCGCGCCATCTGATGCCATTTCTTGGACGTCATCGCCCTCTGGTGCCTATTACGTAGCAGTTATGTAACCCTCAGGCGTCAGCATAATTTGTATATTACGAAACAGTTATGTAACCCTCGGGTGTCGGCATAACTTGCATGTTATGTAGCAGTTATGTAACACTCAGTTGACATCCTTTGTCTATAATCTAACATTTGCATAACCCCATACTGTTGCATCCTTTGAGTACAGGGGTATCCCTCTAATTATTTATATAAAAGAAAAGCCAGATACACTCTAACAACAGTAGATATTTTAAAAAAATGCCATTATAATTTCACAAAATATTAAAATAGTGATAATATAATTATGCATAGAAAAACTAAATATTTTTAGAATATAAGCTCAATGCATTACAAATCACCTCAAAATATGCATAATTTGGCTAAATATAAAAATAAAAGATGATAATAACGGTTAAATACAATGGCTAAAACTAAAAAGTACTGCTACATACCTTTATAATACAATTAAATAAGAAATATAAAATATATATATAGAATTTACAACACACATTTACGAAATTCTCACTTGGAAAGATACCATAACTTCTTTTGATGGTGAAACTTCAGTGTGGGCACTTGTTGCAACTATTCTGACTTTGATGAACCTGAGGTCAAGTGTCCACATCTTCTTCATCGATCAAGTGAGAGGGAGGTTGACCATTATCTGGGCAGTTTTGGTGGTGTCCTTAGCCAAGCTTACATCTCCTTTGCTGGTAGTCCATCAAATAAAAGAAAATGCTTCAGGAATACTCGGCAACAGTGGGGGGAAACCTCTGGCTATTTTAAGTACAAGCTGGCCTAAAGCATCCAGAATTCGATCCTTCAAACAAAAGTCCAGATTCCAATGCAAGGATGGGTGAATTGCAATGGGTCAAAAGTTCAGTTGAATGTGGGAGTTAAAAGAGGTCATAATGCACAGTGATAACCACAAATTATTCCTAATCTACTGGTTAAACAACACATCTACAGGCTTTTCTGCACTCATACATTGCATTGCCCATAGAGTGTGTACCCCAAGATCCTCAGACTTCCCAATCCACAGGTTTCAAGTAGTCTCTACCTGGCCAACTACTTGTGGCTGTGCTGCCCTATGTTGTTCTCGTCACAAAACTGGAGACATTCCTTCTTCTTCAACTCGACCTCATTCTTTTTCCTACAATATGGTTGATATATAAACAGTGCCTGGTTTCAGTATGAAGGTAGGGGTCGAGACTCAATCAAGGTCCTACACATAAGAGCTAGTTCAAGTGACCTAGCACTAATAATTACTTTCAATCATTAGCTTTCACTGATGCTTTTATTGTTTCTGTCCTTAAGGAATTTTTCCATTTACAAGTCATGTACTAGTTTTTCTCATAAATTGTAAAGTTTCCATCATATGATTGCTACTTTCTGCCTTACCCTAGTACACTTACAGCCTGCATTTTCAAGCCTTAATACTGTTACGCTAGCGGAAGTCACGTAACGCTGGTAACACGTGATGAATTTCTCGAATGATAATGAATTATCGAGTTTGTTCGAGACGCCTTCTTTTTTAATATATAAGCCTGGCAGAGAAAGCTTGCGGAAATGAATGTATGATAAAGCGAACAGTAGTCACGGTAAGTTTCGGGCGAAGTTATCGAGATTGTGAATCACTATGGTTTATAGCGTGTATTATAAATGTTGTTAAGTTTAAAGTGACGAGAAACATACTGACAGTGAAAATACTGTATACTAAAGTTTGTATCGAGAAATAATAAACTAGTTTAATCAAGAAAGGACTTGTATCACTGAAGTTCCTCGGGAAAGAAATTCTACCGAAAATTAAAAAAACAAGCAGATACGTAACAATACTGTATCTTGTAATGAAACAATGTTAAGAAGATATTCAGTAAAACTGTTTGCTTATCAAAAATGTTTTAAATCTGCATGACTGAAAATCTCCTTATCACAACCATAGTATGAGCATCTTTCTTACTTTTATATTTTTCATGAAAACTCACTATCTGCTAAATATTTTAACATCAAAATTGAAATAGTCTTTTCCTAATATTAATGAAAGTAACTAGTACACTTCATTTCCAAAAATACTTTCCAAGCAGTTATCACAAATAGTCTCGTATTCATCAATTCTTAAAGGCAAGATCAATTCCTTTGTTATCATGCCCTTGATATTTATTGTTTTGTTCTTTGTGTAACTGATTCATTTGTATTATAAATACCCACGAACAAACCTATATAATGTTCATATGTGGACAATTTATCACACTCATGTATTTATTTATATACATATATTATTCTATACATATACTGCCTTTATTCTTATCAATCACTCTAGTAGTTTATGACATATCACTTCTAACTACCACATGAACCATTGTAGTAATGCTTGGGTTACCTTCTGAAGGTACAATTTTTAGTGATGGTAGTATCATTTGGGATCTGCCAAACTATATGTATTTTGACTTTTAGGCTTCACAAAATACTCAGTGGCAAAATTAGACCTCCTTATCTACAAGTGTAATTAACCAGAGTTAAAGTTCATGCTTTTAATACTGTAACTCAATATACAATCAGAGGACACACATCTTGCATCTTTTAGGTATGATGTATTTACCAGATAAATAAACAATTCCTGCAGTATACCAAGTTGTAAACACAAAAATGTAGTTTACATTACACTCTGAAAAAACACCTGATAACTAGGAAAGTAAGGGTCACAAGACCCTTTCTACTGAGTTTTTTAACTCCTACTGAGCATCTTCATTTACACAAACTGTTGACATACTAGGTGTTATGTCTATTCAATTCAGCTGTCTTAGTTTCTGTTGACATAATTCACTCGGCCAGCGAAAGGACGCAGTCACATTTTCGCATACAAAGAGAATGTTATCCAATTTGATACTATATAGACACAAAGGCAACTGGGTGTATAAGTACTTACACTTATAATCAGGTGGAACAGAAAAATTGTATAATTTAAATAAAGATAGCCTGAAGAATCTTAGATTACAATTTAGAATTGTTCATTTGGTTTTTCTTTGATTAATAATTAATTTTTGAATGAATTTCAAGTAAGGATTTTGAAATTCTTTATGGAAAAAGGATGATTATTATTTTCCTTTTGCATATGTATTAACGAAGCTGGAGGGTTTAGGTTTTGACCAGTTTTGCTGCCACTGCTGGATAAACCCATATGTTCCTAGATTCGTATATGTAATAGGGTCTTATTTTGATAATTTAGATTGCTTTATAGTTACTACAAGTTCCTTTGTATCTAACCTATGAATATACAAAGGTAGCTAGAAGATCTTTGGTTCTAAGCACATTCTGAATAGACAACTTTCATTTAATGCGGCGGTCAAGTTTTTAATTCGGAAGATAGCGCGTAATTCACAAGATTTGGCCAAACTGGAAGCTGAGTTGCTCCACATTTGCTTCAATAAATTATTAAGTTACGTTCAGTATTTTCAACATTTTCCGTAAAACTTGCTGAAAAGTGAGCGATATAGTTTGTTTGGTTGTAGTTAAGCGCAAAGCTATACAATGAGCTGTCTGTGCTCTGCCCACGACGAGTATCGAAACTCGGTTTCTGGCAGTATATGTCCGCAGACATACCGCTGGGGGGCGAGCGATACAGTACTAAATTGTGGTTTTTGCTCTCGGTTTTGAAATAGGAAAGAAATTTAAGCAAATTAAAGAAAGAATACTGCTTATAGGTCACTAAAAGCATACAAATACTTTGAGGAAGGCTGTGTGCAAATACTAGGCAGAGGAATGACAAGTAGTAACTATCGGAACTGTTTTATTCAGGCGGAGGTGATGGCATCCATGTCACAACGAACATACGAGAAATGTGTTTGCCTTTACTCCAATAGAAATATGATGGGTGAAGTATGTGAATATGTTGCGGTGTAAGTAGCCTAGGAATTACACCACTTTTGTTTCATATTGCGATCATTGTGCATGCTTCGTATTATTAATGAAAACTTTTTGCCCAAGATATCTTATAAATAATCCCCAAGAGTTGCCACCAGTGTAGAACTAGACCTGCCTCTGGTAAGGTTTTTTTCATGTGTTATTGAAATAATTATGTAATTTGTTTCGTTATGAATTATTCAGGCCTCAAGTCATGAATTCATGAGCTTATATATCTTACAGAAAATCAGCATTATTCATTGTATTACTTGTCTAAGCATTTGAAAAACATCATGTTTTATAAATATGATAATCGTGGTCAGTACTACACGGTGTTCCATGCTGGAAAAAATTATTTAGAACTTTAAACATAGATGGTACTATCAATGTAAATAAGGTGTATTTAGCTATAAATAATACTTGAACATCCAATTAATTTAAAAGATAAAAAAAAACTTTATCCAGGTACAAATATTACAAAAATATATAAAATTGATATAATGGTTGAGAATAACTGGAGTTGACAATGTCAGTTTTCAGATGTTATCCGAGCGTATAATTCTTAAGATGTTATATAATGTATAAACAATCAAACAGTTATATAATAATATGCTGCA
>NW_013665866.1:334103-338064 GCF_000517525.1 Limulus polyphemus | reverse complement strand
TGGACGGCTAGCGCAGATAGCCCTCGTGTAGCTTTGCGCGAAATTCCAAAAACAACACAACAATAATATTCTGCAAAATGGCGCACAAAATTAGAATTTTCTGCCAATCGTTCTGAAGTATCTGTCTACAAAGTATGAGTAAGTTTGAATAAATCTGCAACAAAAATCCACTCATTGTCAATCAATGGCACTAAGTCATTTTAATCACATTATGTTATTAATATTTAAATCATCCCATAAAATTCGCAATATATTTGTTTCAATTCACTGCTTTTCTTTCACCAACAGTGCTAATGCCCCCACTTTATCTAATCGCGCATTTTCACGTACACCCTCTCAAACTACTTCAACGGGTCACGCACATGCAAACGAGATGGGAAGTAGAGTAGTCTGAATGAGGAATTGGAAATCATTTGTCGCATAACGTTTGGTTAACTTGTTTTGATTGTATTTTGCATTTGGTACTTAAGAAGAGTGAACAGGTTCCATCTCGGCTGACACTGTGACAGAGACAGGAATTGACGTGTTATGGTAATGTAAAGAATAACCGTTATTTATAGATGTTTTGTAAGCAAATTAATGTTTTCGTTTATTCTAATTACAAATACAATAATTTTAATTCTATCATTTTTTTTCAAAAACAAAAATTACTGCTGAAACTTTTTTAAATGATACTTGCTTTTTCTTTACTTTAATTAAACAGGAATATTCTCTGTTTCCCAATCAAAGATGAGAAAGGTTTGTGATTTTTACATACTTTAACAGTTTGAGATATAGGTATTCAAAGTTAGAATATTTGACCATAACTAAATAACTCTTTCTAAGATGACTTCCGAGATAGCAAATTTATTGAATTGACTAAAATTAAATTGGGGGGTGGGGGGTATATCTTTGGAATTCTTTTTTCTTTTTTTTCTGGCAAATTTATGCAAGGGATTAAACTTTAAACTTCTATATTTTATATCTTAAAAAAATATTCATAATAGTAGCCATATAAAAATTTAAATATTTTCTTTCTTCTCCAGATAAATCAATCAATTGTATTTCATTATATGAAGAATTGAAGAACGTAGGAGTTTCTGATTATCCTACAAATTCGGTTGTTCGTGATTTTTAATTAATATCGTCCAAGAGTTACCGGGTTTTGTTTTTGTTTTCTTAATAGCTTTAGGCGATCTACTTTTGTAGAAGTCACGCAATCAACAGATTTCTGGTTTTATAATATATTCAGAGGTGTAGGAAGCAAACTAAAAATGGAGGGGGGAGGCGATGTATATTTGGCCGAGCAAAGGGAGGGAATACGTGCCACAGGCGCACCCATTACGGTCAGGGTCTAGTGCTCGCTTAGGATCCTGTAAGTTCTTAAGTTCTGGGTTAAATTTTATGTATTATCCTGCTTTTTCTGAGAGTAAGTTTCCTAATTTGGATACATTTTTACTGGGACAAATTGAAAAGTGGGGGTGAACTTCCCTCTTCCTATGCCACTCAAAGTTGTGAGCAGTATAGAACATATAGAAACATTTGCTTTAACATAAAATTGGGAATAAATAAAAATAAACATTCTAAAAATGAATTCAAACATTATGGTTCTTTTTTTTTTCTTGGTGTAAGTTGTCATTTTACATTGTTATATGCTAATAGCTTAATTCTTGCTTTGTAAAAACTTGTATTTCTTAAATGTGGATAATTTTTACAGTATAGGACAGAATAGTCGCATGAATATTTGTTAATAATAAATTATTATTATTATTATTAATATGTTAAAAATGAAATTTTCTAGTAGTTTTTGTTTCAAGTTTTGTACACACAAATTGCTGTATATTATTTAAGTACGATGTTTTCGATATGATTACTTAGCTTTTTTATTTTATTAATGTTTGCTGCAGGAGTTATTGGTGTAGCTGAACTGTGTAATAAAGTGAATAGGAGGTATTTCTCTTTGTTCGACGAAGAAATCGCTAAAGCCTTTTCTATATATTGTGGAATAAGTATCATGCATGTAAGTAGTTTTTAGTTTCTAACTTTATTCAAAAAATACTGCCAGTTTAAAAAATAAGAACAAGAAAACCTAGTTTCATTGCTAGTGCTACCAGAGAAACAAATCTGATTTACATAGCCAAGCAACGTTTTTTCGATCGTCTAATTCTCAGTATAAAATCTTTCAATTTTTATGTTATAGTGCAATTTTAATAGAATCTTTCGTTATTATAGTCACTGATGTGGAAGAAAGTAGGAGATGCGCAACACAGAAGCAAACTTTCCAATGAATTAATGATGTATCACATGCAGGTACGTTTTATGATTTAAGAGCTTTAACTATGCCGGTAAGGGAGAACAATGAAACTTTCCTATACCTACTAAACTAGTCTATAGCATAGCAATGTCGCTAGTTTTTAAGAGTGCCTTGGATGTCAGCTTGTTTGAAAATTAAGCTTAGAATTACGTCCTGGGTTTTCAAATGTAGGTTATTCTTGGTTAAGACAAAGTTCATTTTCGAAAGGAAAAAGTTATCCGAGAGTTATGGTTTAGTCCCGTGTCAGAAATCCGGACAAAACAAGAAGTCGTCATTAAAAGCAAAGTTTTATCTCAAAAAGATGTAAAGTCGCTTTAAAAGGCACGGAACAACTAATTGTTGTAATGTTATAGATATTGAAAGTGTAAAATGAAGTTATAGCATGCATTTAGTTTAATGCTTGATATAAAATTGAAAGTTTTATTATGTAACATAAATATTGCAGATGTTTCATTTAGAAAGTTCAAAGGTAACATGAGTCTAGTAAGATAAAATAGTCAGTAAGTAGAATATACGAAGAAGTAAATCCTGGAATGATATTCATAAACATATCTACATAAGACAGAAGATGTGAAACATTATCAAAACACACTGTATACAAATATACACCACATATAAAGCTATTATGAAGAGCAGAAATTTTCGTTAAGTTAAATTTAATCAAAAACACCGTAGGTGTGGAAAAAAAGGCGCAGCCAAAAAGGGATTCAGCATGCAACTTAAAGGAATTAAATCAAAATTGGCGGCCAAATTGGTAGCTACACTTCTACCACTGATAAGAATTGAAACATTGAAACAAAATACGCGCCTAGCTAATTAATAACGCACATTGTATCCTGCAAGGTTTGTTTGTTTGTTTTTTCGCAAGACACACTGCCGTTTGTCTTGATATTTGGGAAACTAAATACTTTGAACATGATGTACTTGGATTGTTATTCTTTTGTATAGTTGTAGCCAACAGTTACTTTGTTATCAATTGTTTATCGTACTCTAATGTAAATAAGAAGATTTCCAATAATTGTAACAAGTATAACCGAGTATATCAAGTGTTTAAGTTTCCAAATGTACTTGCCAAATTAGTTTGATTTCACAACTTTGGATCGTTGAATATTTTTGATTTTGACGAGTATCTTATAGTTAGATCCTGCTTTTACACTGAATGGAGCCTCCTGGTGTACCAATGGTAACTTTGAGTGCTTATAACGCTAAAAATTTGGTTTCGATAACCGCGGTGGCCACAGCATAAAACAACTCATTGTGTAGCTCTACACTGAGTGGTCACAAGTAAATACACCTAATTTTTCGTCATTTAACTGATTTATGCTAACGAACTTGTGTTCACAGAGCACTATATAAATGAAAATGGTCCGCACACTACTTATCTTGTGCTACGACATGCCTAGAACTCAAGGTTCTCTCGAATTGTCAGATTTTGTTAGAGGAAGGATAGTTGTTCAAGCAAATGGTGGAATAAGTCAGCGGCAAATTTAGCAGAATTTGGGAATCCCGCTTTCGACAGTCAACAGAATCATCGTGCAGTTCAGGAAACACGATAAGGAAACAACTGAGCAGTGTCCGGGTCGTCCTGGTCCATCGGAGAGGACAAAAAGGGCTGTCAAGAGGAACATCGAAATGGATCCCAGATTAACGACTGCAGAAGTGGCCAAA
>NW_013665866.1:315010-333456 GCF_000517525.1 Limulus polyphemus | reverse complement strand
AATATTGCAGGAAGGACTCTTACCACTTTATTCCTCGGGTTTCGTGGACAAGAACACAATGTTGTTCCAGGAAGATGGAGCACCGTGTCACACTGCTAGAAACACCCAATAGTGGCAGGAAGAAAATGGTATCCAGAAGTTGCCCTGGCCGAGCCAATCTCCTGACATGAACCCCATTGAAAACCTCTGGGCCATACTCGACCGACAAGTCAAGAAACAACCAAAAAACCAACTTCGAAGAGCGATCTACTCCAAGTTTTGAAGCAAGAGTGGGCGAAAATTCCACAATCTAAAATTGACGAGATGATTCTCACGATGCCCCAAAGGATCAACGAACTCCACGAAGCGAAAGGAAGATCTACTAGATATTAATTAAATTGTAAATATATCAATTCATGTGAATATGACTGAAAAATTAAATTTTTTCTTAAAAGGTGGTGTCTATTTACTTGTGACCACGCTGTGTATGCTTAATAACAAACAACCAGTTTAATCTTAACTGAAAATGACACTTGAAGTCAATATTACGTTATAAAGTCAATGCGATTAACTATTGCTAACTAATACCATAAGCGAACTTCTCCTATTTATTTGGTTGATTGGATTTAGTTCTTTCTTCTGGTTTCAAATAAAATGTTGCTTGATACTTTATATATAAAAAAACTAAATTGTAAGGTCTTTGGAAAGTGAATTGCTGCATCCAATTAAAAGGCAATTCCGTTAGCCTCGATTTTTCTTAACTGTTGCATTATTTAACAAAACTCTATTATCCACCATTCTTCTTACTGGAATTTCCTCAATATTTTGTGAGTTAACTACCAGGTACGAGCCACATAGCTTACTACGCAATCCTTTTCTTGAACATATATAAATATTATCTGTAGCTTTATGATAGAAATTCATGAAATTTGTTTTAGCTTGTATTGGCTGGGAACCAATATTTATCAATTCAGTAAGTTAATGGTTATCTTCACCTTAGCTATTTGTGAAAATAATAATTCCAAATTATCATCAGAGCCATTGCATGCGGTTTATATAGCGCTAATAGCATCATAGTTACCTCCTCTTAATATCTTTCATTCTAATTAATACATTTCGTCCTTTATTCTGATTTATCATCCACATAGTAACAGTTCTTAACCGATATTCTGTACATGATGTATACAGCTATTTTATTATCAATAGAGGCATTTAATGTTGTCACTACATACAGTAATGTTTCTTGAAACTTCACATTATTGGCACTACAGGTGACACAAGAAGAGGTACTCCGACTATGTCATTGCACCATTCCCTATCCAGAAGCTTTCCATAAGGACTTCACCAAATTCGCCTACACTCCACGTTTACTCGCTGAGTCGGACTCGTGTTTGGTAAATTCACCGTTTTATTCATGAAATAAAGTAGACTATAATACGATTTCTTGTTCTTTTGAGGTGCCATCTGTCCGTTATCCCATAGGGAACTCCTCTATTTACTTGTTTGTTCCATGGCCTCTAACATCTTGTTAGAAGACAGCTACAGTTATATTTTCATAATCAATTTTTTTTTCTTACACGAAATTTTCTAATATAAGGCATCTTCAATGTTTTACCAAGATCGACTATAAATGGGTATCAATCTTTTGTTCCACGAATTATACAAACTCCACCAAGAGTCAACATTTGAAAGTAATATACTATGTAATGTCATCCAACGTAACAACAATGTTTTCTAGAATGTTCTGCTCCCAAGTCGGGGGGGAAGACACAGACCACGTAAAATCCTTCAAATGTTTACTCCTATCATTTGGTTGCAGAACGTTCTCTATTTCTATGTTCAGACTATTTTAACCTATTTATGTATGTGTGTGTGTGTGTGTGTGTGTGTGTGTATATATATATAAAATTTATTGTTCTCTCGAGAAAGCCTGTCAAAACATAGTTTGTCTTAGAGGACCGGGCGTAGTTAAATAGATGGCGTGCCTGGACTGTGAGTTTGAGATTTCTTGGTTCGCGTTCTATTGCAACAAGATGCGTTTCACACTTTGCTGCTTTGGTTGAGCTATGATAGTGACAGTCGAATCCCAGTGTTCGATCAGAGTAGCCCAAGAGTTGGTAGTAGGCTCTGAATAGTTCCTATTAGTTTAATTTTAGGAATGGCTATGCATTAAGAATGGATACAAAGATAGTCTTGTAAATTTTGAACTTAATAGTAATCTTCCCACTTTTAATGAATTGACTTTTTTCTCAGTTACTTATCAATAAAATGAGTGATTTTTAAATTTTGCAAAGTTAAGAAACACTGCTTATAATTCAATATTTCATGTTGCTATAAACATTTCGCTGTTCTAATTACTGTTTAATTCCATAACTGCTCTTATATAAAAAAAATAATGCATTTAAAATATTATTAATTTTTACGTTAAATTGTTAAATTCATCCGAGTTTCAAATGCATTATTGTTTACAAACTGAATTACTTGATATGTTTATGAATATTTCAAATTCTTTTTAATGGTTCGTTAGCTTCAATCTATGAATAGCATATGTAATTCTGTTGCTCATTTAAGAGTAGCATATTTATTTTGTTAATTAACTTAAAATTATAATGACACCAACTTTATTCATTGGTTGAGGAATTTGAAGCACTTGTAGCGTCATTACTTTCTTCTTAGGCTGTGATGAGTATGTTCAAGAATCTTGGGATGATGACTCGATGGAGAATACGGAAAGAAACCTTGGCTAGGTAAGTTGAATACAAATGGTAACTTTTAGACAGAAAACTATAAAGGATATGGAGTATGTTTATATGTACTAGATTTTATGTAATGTATAAATACACATTTTGATTATTAAGGTCTTGAATATATATGTGAAGTTTTGCAATTATATCTTACTCGGTAGACTCTCGTTTAATAAATAAGCTTAAAGTTTTTTCTGTAAAATGTTTTTTCTGTTGTGTGAATAAACAATTACATTTATGTCATTTCAGAAACTATTTTGTTTTCTTAACTAAAACCACATGCGAATGATAGGAACTTTAAATTTAAAATTAAGATATAAATATTTTAAACGTCCAGTACTCTGAAGAGATCGTGCATAAAATAAAAATTCCTGGGTCATATTAATTTTTATTTCAAACAATAACGTTTTACTCAACTGTAGATTTATACTGATGGTCAAAAAAGGTTACAGAGACCTACCTTACCACAATTGGACACACGCCTTTGCAGTTGGTCATTTCTGTTACTTGCTGTTGAAAAACCTCAACTTAATGGGAAGTTATCTAACGTAAGACATAGTTTTTCAATGTAGTTCCTTCATTCCTATGAACACTTATTGTATACTTTGGTGAAATAATTATTTTTAATAAACTTTTCTTAAATACCGAATTCCTTTTTATGAAAGGTAATGTGACATTTACGATTCGAATTGAGTAAATTATGAATTAAAAACGACCAAATAAGAACTTTCATAATCAATTATTCAAACCTAGAAATAAATTCTCGTTAATTTTGTTTGTTATTAAGCACAAATATACGCTATAGACTATCTGTTATACTTACCGAACTATGAATTCAAATTGATAAGCACTCGGACTTGCCACAGGGAGTTTCTTATTCGCTAATACTTTAAGTTTTTAAATGCATCTTTATATTATTCATAAGACAAACCGAGATCCCTATATTAAAGTCAAACATTAAATGCCAAAACTTGCTAGAGTTCTTTACAACCTCGTAAGTTTTTTTTGTCTGCTTATAAAATTTGGTGACAAATACAGATGATTAAATCTAAAAAAAAAAGCTGAATATGAAAAAATAATTTCTATCTTAGTAATAGAAGTAATAACTAAATAAAAAAAATTAAATTATATCAACTTTTGTTAGTAGGTAGAGTAAATATAATGAATTATTATTATTGGGCTGCAAAACCCATCAAACTTTACTCTTAATTTTGGTTTTACCTGGTTGTTAAATATAATACATAAGATACTTCTCTTAATAAACAAGTCTCCATCTTGGTTACAAGAAGGATTAATACAGAAAGTAAAGGTGCGAGATAATTGGAAATCGAGGGTTGAATTTAGACAAGCAACATTCCTTAGAAAATAAATTACGAATTCAATTTTGCAAATTCCCTACTAAACATATTGAAATTGTGTTCTTAAAACACGTGTATTGGATTTCTTGCAGACATTTAGAAGGCCTTGCTTTGTTTGTAGCTTGTCTTTGCCACGACCTGGATCACCGGGGTACAAACAACTCCTTTCAAGTAGCTTCAGTAAGTACTGATGCCACCCATAATATATGATTACTGTATACTGATATGATCAGAATGACATGTTTATTATTGATTTTATTTCCCCATAAAAGTTCGTTAATTGTTGTATTGATACCACCAGGCTCTAGGTAATATTTATTGCACTGATGTCATCAGTATTTAATTAGTTATTGCTGAAATGTTACGAAGTTCTTCGATCGATTTTTGTATTGACAAAACTATATTCCTTTATTGTTTATCATGCTTTTGTCAATTGCATAATAAAATAACTATTGTTTTTGTTACATAACTATCTATCAATACCAACTGGATAATTTATCGTCGTTTTAATGGTTTTAATTATTATACTGATGGAATTGGACGATTTTTATATTGATGTCTCAAACTGGGTTGTTTGATTTACCATTATACGAGAGTCACTTGTTTTTTGTATTGGTTTCTCATTAGTTGATTGTATGGTTTGTGGTATTTTCGTATTAACTGATTATTAGGTTGGTCTACCTTATAACGGAAGAATCGACAGGATAAATTACGAAGTAAATCTAAAGTTCATTAAACTGACTTGGTTTTAAGCTAAAAAATAAGAAAACTGGACATGATGTATAATGAACAGTATTTATATCGAAATACAAAACACAATGTGCATACTTGCGTTGGACACCGAACGTTTACCTTCTACTGTACTTGCAAATTGATCAATACATTTTCCGTCGACCAACTTGCTTAATTAATATACCGTGTACAGCTGTTTAAATCGAACGCTCATCACTTAACAGGAAACGTTGGATTTACCTATAACGACTAGTGCTCCTCATGTGACTGATCATTCTCATACAACATAGGGAAGGACGTAACCTGAAGATGACATCTGCTTTACCTTTGAAGGGCGCTGCTATCGTGACCCTTCTTAAACAACGTTTAGCGTTATGGCAATATTCCAATGGGTGTAACGGATATCTCTAGAAAACAACAAAGGTAGCTGGAACAAAGTCAACTTAACGGCTTTCTGGAGCACGTGTTTATGCAAAAACTGCATGATTAGGACTTAATGAAAAACTTAAAAAATGTCACATTAAAATGAGAAGGTGAAAAATGCATGATATGCCTGCATCCCACAAAAGTTCTTGTAATGTGCATCGCAATCGGAGACCGCCAAATTCCTACTTAATATGAAACTAATTTGTCAGCTGTGACACATTTTGACATGAGTTCCATTTTACAACTATGTTTAATCATAGTTTCCCATGATCTATCACCAGTGGATTATGGTTAGAACTTTCCTCCTAATGGCAGGCATATTACGTTTCGATCTCTGACAGCAACACTTCCGCCAGAGGCACCGATTATCGGGTCTCTCTAAAGAAAGTCGTAGAAATCATTGATCCTTCTTTTATAAATTTTATTGCAGAATAATGATATTACTGCACCTCTACATATATAGGACTTAACCAATCACTGAAATGTCACGTGATAAATCTATTTCAAATATGCAAATAAATGAAGTTTTTACAATTATCTGTGTGTGAATCATAATATGGCCAGTCATTGTTTATTTATGATAAAAATTAAAGATAAATTGTCACTTTACTTGCATAATCACATTGTTTTTAAAAATATTATTTTAATTTTCCAGAAGTCACTTCTTGCTGCTCTGTATAGTTCTGAGGGCTCTGTTATGGAGGTGAGTGCTTCTATCGTCAGTAAATTATAAAAGCTGTAAATAGAGATAAGAGACAGGGGTGAGAGGAAATTGTGAATTTGCAGTGCCAATTTCGCCTGAAGTAAGCCTAGTGTAAAACCATTTTGTAACAGTATATAGCTGTGTGTTTTGTATGAGAGTTTTAACTCTTTTTCTATTGTAATTTATTACTGTAAATACCATCGAAAGCTCTCTAAGAAAGTTATTTTTATACAATGTTTTTTATAGTTTTGTATAACAGTAAATGTAGTCTTGTACTTTTTGAAAATGGTTTTTTTATTCTGAAACATACCAAATGATAGGTCAATTTTTCAATACATTATTTTAACTCTTTCTAAAACTGAAATTTTATTCTCTCTCCTGTACCTAGTAATTTCAAATCACTCAACACATTTCATCAATATTCTGTATAATCAAAACTTCGCAAACTGCCTTTAAATGAGCTTTCTTTATAACGTAAATGACATATTGATATTATTTTACTTGTATAACAAGAACCTTCAAAGCCTTGTTTATTGTTATAGAGGCATCACTTTGCTCAATCAATGGCAATCATAAATACCGAAGGCTGCAACGTATTTGAAAGTTTGTCCAGAAAAGTAAGTAAATATATTTTAAGTTGCACAGGAAACTTATTTTTGAAAGTAAAATGATAATACGGACGCACACTTTAAGAAACAATTGCATAATCGTGTAATATCATAACTATTAGATAAAATTAATTAATACCTTCCAGCAGTGAGATTACACGTTTAATCACATTATTTCTGAAGGTTGAATCGCCCAAATATAGGAGGTAAGGTTCATTATAGTCGGGGTTAATATTTTTTTATTATTGTTATTTGTTGCAGTGGATCAATGATCCTAAATCCTTCCAATGTTAAAGCGAAGAAAATGTGTGTATAACCTTGTATAGCTGTTCAAAGCTGAGGCTGCACTTTAAAAACGATCCCTCTAGAATTAAATTGTAAATACTATTAAAATATAATTCATTTTCCTGAAATATGTAAATCATTTTACTGTAACGATTTGACCAAATACTATTTATCTTATAAAACATTCTTTAACTGAAAGTCATAGGATAAATTTTTCATTATATTTTTAAAATAGTGCTCTACTAGTTAAACTTGAAATATGGCACGTGTCAGTTTGGATATTACACATTTCCGTTTTAAATTACATCGAGAAGAACATTACTACGGCTGACAACTGTAAAAAAAAAAAAAAAAAAATATACCTAGTGTAGTAAATAAATATATTCAGTGAGTAATGAAACAAGCACAGTTAGATGTTTATGGTAAGCGTTTGAATGGCGCATCGCCCTTCATACAAAAAGAAAAAAAAAACGCAGAAAATATTAAAACCACAGGTAATTTTGTGGTAAGAAAATCCATGTCTTTTAATTTTAATTTCTTCAAAATAGTGTTGGCAGTGTGATACCTGTCATGTAAGAATATGGGTATTTTGTTAGAAATTGATTAGTATCCTTTTCCAGGAATACACGCAATGTTTGGATTATGTTCGTGACATTATCTTGGCCACAGATTTGGCTCATCACCTAAGAATTACCAAAAATATCGTAAAAATGAAAGAAGGTGAGTAAATAAAGGTAACTTATTGTAATACAGAACAGAGTAACTCACATTCACATTAGATTATAGAAATCTTGTTCATATATTAGAGTAAACATATATAGTGCTTAAATATTAAACTTTGGTAAGTCAGTACTTAAGAAATGAGGAACTTAAAGTTTTACCATTTTTCATTGTATTTATTTACTATTTTCTATGGGAGATATTTCCTTAAACAAGCGAATGAAAACAAATGCAAGTAAATAGGTAAAACTGATATAATACGAAACATAATGGGGATTTTGGATTTTGTAATCTAGTAATGAATGTTATAAGATTTTCTTTTCGTGCAAAGCTACACCAAGGCTATCTATACATAGCAGTCTCCCCAATTCAGAACTGATAGACTAGAGGGAAAGTGGCTAGCCCACAGCACCTTTCACCAACTCTTGGACTACAACTATATGAATAAATATGGGTATTTGTCTGTTACTCTTATAACTCGCCCATATCCTCAAAGTGCGAAGCACGTTCTTTGCGAGAACAACACGTGAATTACGAGCCCCTCAGATTCATAGTCCGGGCACGCTAACTAATCGCTAAGCTGTCCCTGGCCTGAAGTTTTAAGAAATTTGAATTTTTGTGTAGATTTTAATTGAGCGTTGAACAAAACTAAGACGATTGGATTGGTTATTCCTTTAATCAGTGAATGTTTATTCTCGTATTTCAGAGGGTTACAATCCGGACAATCCAGAACATCATCAACTACTTCTCTGTTTATTAGTAACATCTTGTGATCTCTCGGATCAAACAAAAGATTGGATGAGCTCGAAAAAGATAGCGGTGAGTAAAGTTGTCTAGTCTACAGATGTATTTGATGAGCATACATATTATGCTGGCCTGGGTAATTTTCTTATTCAGAAGTGACAGGATATACTTTTTTGATAATTATAGGATTTTTATGACAAATAGTCTTGGGATTTGGTTAGGCTAATTCTAATATGTTAGTAAATTATGTTAGATAATTTTACTGTTGAGATCAACATTAAGACATTCTGAGAACACTTTCTTGAACGAAAGTAAATAAGTCTCTGCATGACTACTCAGAATGTTTGTTTCAGGCTGGTTTGCTTCGGACATTTCCGCAAATCCACCCAATGGCTATCTACGCTAAACATACCTAATTTTGAACTTTTAGATTACCTAGTAAACAGCACTATTAACTATTGGGCTGTTCTAATCGAATAGCAGGTTTTTAAAGCCTCAAAGTGCAGAGCACAATTTTGTTTTTGTAGCAACTGGATGCGAACTATGGACCCTAGAATCCATAGTCCGACATGTTAACAACTCGAACGCACAGCCCAGTTTAGACTGTAAACACTCAGATGTGCCGTATATAAGTACTGATAATGTTTAACGAATAAGTAATGTAAAAGTTTTAAGTAGAGCATATACATAGATACGATTCTAAAGTTGCATACTTAAATCGTAAGAATTACTGTTTTCTAACTATGCTATTTTAAACCTCTTTAGTAATATATCACATTATGAATTATGTTTAGACCCTGGCTTTTAAAGTATTGTATTGTATATATGAATCGTTTGTCTCATCGTCCAGCCCAACTTCTATTATTGATACCAAAGGCATTTTGGACAGTGACTTGTGAGTGAAAAAAGATAGATCTGAAATGAGGTTTTTGCACGTCCCTGCTATTGAATCCGCTATGTACAAATTAAGAGAGATGTGGGGGGTGGGAAGCATCTGTAATTGGCGTGATTTTTATAACAATGTTCATGTGTGTTGGTTTCTAGTGACTTGCTTCTGTCGTTAGACCGCGGCTTTAAAAGATAATCAGTTACTGTTCAACCTAGATACCTTCCATATTTCGTGGTTTTATAGTTACTGTTATTTAAATTGATCATGCAATTGAATTTATTAAATTTGTGTAATTAGCTTTAAACTATAGTTTCAACTAATCACAATGTTACAATAAAACTGCAGAGGCGTTGCTAGGCGCTGGCCCACGGAACCCACTTGATTCTGTTTGACAGTGCTCCGAATCCCCAGTTGATGTCTTGAAAAACTAGAATAGAAAACCATGATCGATATCATACTGAAACGCCGAAAATTCCCGCGCCTATGGGCCCGACCCTCGATTATTTTAAGCACCTAGCGACTCCTCTGAATAGAAGAAAAAACTAAGAACTCTCTGACTGTTGAAAAGCATAAATCTAACAGTTATAAAATTAACCATTTCGTTTTGAATACTTCAGAATGATCGCACCAGTATTTGAAATGTGGTATCTGTTTAAACAAAAAATATTCTTCCTTACTGTAATAAAGTTAGTCTTACAATATCATTCAACCTGATAGTGAGATCTGTATTAAAAGAAATTCAAATGTAGTATTCAAATAAAAATATTATTTGGACCAGCTGACAGTTTGGAAGAATATGTTTGTGAGCATTTACGTGTATGGGAAAAAACAATCGACTTTCTTGGATAACAAATGTTAGGCTCTGCACCTTCTTGTTTTCTAAAAGATGGCATTCAACCTTTTAGATTAATTTGTAAATGTTCATTCTCACTGTTTATTGTTAAAGATGTTTATATAAGAGTTCATCTAACAGTTATAAATCATATTTTCATAATCTTAATACCTAACTTTGTGTCTTCATTATTTTTTGTTTCGGTGTTTGATCAATATTATTGGTTTATCTACGACTCCAAAAGGGCTGTTCTATTTAATGAATAAGCTTATGTTCTTCTAATGCAGGAACTGGTGTACAAAGAATTTTTCTGTCAAGGAGATTTAGAAAAGGCCATGGGAGTTAAGCCTAGTGTAATGATGGACAGAGAAAAGGCTTGCATTCCAGAATTACAGATAAACTTCATTCATGGTGTTGTTAAGCCTGTGTATGAGTAGGTTGAATTTTGTTAAAAAGTAATTGTAACTTAGTAATTTTAAAACTTTATGAGAAATGAGAACGATTTGCATGATATTATGTCACAATAAGCTAATACTAAAATGAATCGCATCCGTCTTTACTGGCCTAATATGTGTTTTTCTAAAACATATTTAATAGCATTTCAACTACACGTGATTTTGTTTGTATGCGTTAACAGAACTTGTTAGGTCAGCAGGATTACAATATAAAATAATCTTATTGAAATGCTATTTATATCAGTCGTTTAGGAAATAATAATAGGAATATTAATTAAAATTATCAGTATCTTATTGTGACGTAACAAGACACCTAACATCGTTTAACATAAACGTCGGATCCATAGATTAGTATGTCAACTGATGAATCGTGGATCACCAGATTAAACGTTATAATCAAATTAATTTTAACACTTATAACGACCAGAGGTTTTACCATAAAAGTGACGTAACTACTAAGGAAGGATCCTTAACTTTACACACAAAGTTTAAATTCAACGAATAATATTTATGGGGTTTTTAAGTTATTTTCAATCATCAATAAAGTAACCTAATATAATTTACTTGTGTGATGTATTTGGTACAAAAATATTTTTCTTCTGAGTAAACTGTTATGTCTCTGGTCGTTTGTTAATTTCAGGTATAAATTCTTCCCGAGGAACTTCAGCGATACAATTCCTTTCTTAAATAAAACTAGTTTATTTATTTTTTCTGAATACAACTTTGCATTACACAGAATTTCTACAGTCACTTTAACTTCAACACACGCTATAATTCACAAGGATTCACGCACTTTACTTACGGTCACTACAGCTCGCTTGACTCAAATATCTGTCTCTATATCTCTCCGTCTGCAATTATTTGCCGGGCTTATATACTTAAATAGAGGGCGCCTGGAAAATACTAGAGTTGCCAAGAAAAGTCACGATCCTTCGAGAATCTCATGACGTGTTACCAGCGTCACGTGACTTCCGCTGTCGTAACAAAACCTTTAAAAATATATCTATTTAACCCTGCAAATAGATTAGGTCTCATTTTTGTTTGAATACAGTAGGATTAAAAAGCTGCTAGGCATTTTGTAATGCATGAATTCCTATTCTGTACAAATTTGTCATAATTACAATTCCCATCCACCCCTTTTTTTTCGTTTGAAGTAAGAACATTTTGCTTATTTTTACTTTACCAGGGTTCTCTACTTTTGTATGCAGTTTTATGCAATAAACCTAATGCTTAATAAAGCACTAACCAGCACTTGCAGAACCATAACTATTCCAATAAGAGTGAAGTTGAATCGAAAGTAATCATACATAAGCGTTTGCTGCTTTGAACAACTACTACTATCTGTACCAAATACCTTTGGTTTTTATCCCTTGTAGTTTGCTATCTTCGTTCTTCCCTGCAACAGAAGTAGCATCCAGGGCCGTGGCGAGTAACAGCATGTACTGGGAGAGAATGAGAGAAATCTATAAACGTCGATACAACAACAGCAGCTCATCCCTTGACTTGTTCGATGATGAAAGTCTAGAAAAAGAAGTAATCGGCGGGGCTAATTGTCAGACAGGTAATGTAATAGAATGTTCGAAATTAACATCATGCAGCAGATCTAAAGTAGCGTTGCGTATAAGCTCGTTTGTTAATTTCCGGTATAAATTCCTTTCTTAATTAAAACTAGTTTATTCTTTCTCGATACAACTTTATAATACACAATTTCCACAGTCAATACGTTTGCAATCTCGATAACAAAACACACACTTTATATTACCGTCACTACCGCTTGCTTGACTCAATTATCTGTCTATATCTATCTATCTGCAATTATATCTCCGTTTTATTTGCCGGGTTTATATACTAAAAAAAGAGGGCGCCTGGAACAGACTAGAGTTGCCAGGAAAAGTCATGATCGTTCTAGAAACTCGAGCGCGCATGCTTCCATCGTCGCGTGACTTCCGCTGTCGTAACAGTAGCATGCACGCGATTCACAGGCAAATCATTATTTTTTACAATAAGATAATATTAGTGTGTGCGTGCGTGTGTATATATATATATCATTATAAATAAAGATAATAATCCAAATAACAACAAAAAATAAGTTTAAATTATATTTTAACTTATTTTTAAACAAATGTTAATAATGCTAACAGTTAATTGGATGTTTTGCATTATTGCACAACAATGTAACGTTTATCTGGGGTCTAAAAGTGAAAAAACAGATTCCATATACGTATAGTAGTACTTTCTGTTGTATGTTTTGCATTTTGCAGTTTTTAAAAGCGTTTTGCGTTTTTTACCACTAGTTCGACCCTTGTTGATGGATCTTCACCCAATTTAGCATGAATGTTTGTTGGATCCATGCAGAGATGCATGCGGTTTCACATTTTGTGTTTTGCGGTTTTTATGGGCGTTTTTACGCTTTTTACAACTACATATAATGGAAGCAAGTTTTCATGTCATAAGGTAGTCTGTCATTAATCATGAATTTACATAACGTCCGTCCAAGGAACAAATACTCCAGATAGTAATAGTAATAAAATAAATAGATTAATCAATAAATTAAAAGTGAGAAATGTTTGTGTTTGTGCGAGGAAAACGATACATGTGAGTTTGTGCATAGGTATCTTTGTATGCCCCCCCCCCACACACACACACACTAACATAGGCAAAGTTATGAACAAATGAATTATTTCGTTTATTAATTAAAACTTATTTTTTATTCTTATATGGATTTTTATTTTATTTATAATGATATTTATCATTAATAATATCCTATTCTAATAAAAATTGATTTGCCTGTGAATCACGTATATGCTACTTTAGATCTGATGCATAATGTTAATTTCAGACATTCTGTATTTGAAAATCCTTGTGATATCAAACATTTTGTTCCTTTAAAGGATGGCCGTCCCAGCCCAAAACGTTTTGAACATTAAAAGAGCTATTTTAAATTAGCCATTTTTCGTGGTATAGCTTTTCCACTTTTTTTCTTTGTTTTCCTTTACAGGACGTCAAGTAACTTTTTTGTTGACGGAAATAATAAAAAAAATTGAAAAAAATAGGAATTCAAAGCCAGAAATGTAGGAAAATAGACAGTACATCTATATGTATTTAAATAAGATTTTGAAAAAAAAAGTTTGCCTCCTTCTCCACTCGCTATTTCTCTCTTAATTTTAATTAACAAAATTAACACTTCTATCTTTACCAACTTAAACAACGACTAAATATATTAATGACAATAAAAAAATTTACAGTAGAAATACAATGAATGTAGTATTGAAAAATAATTCATTTTTTAGACTTGATATACTAAACTTGGATAATGGATAGTCATAATATAATCGTCTTAAACAATGACTGAATGTGATAAAGCCTTCAAAAGAAACAAAGTGAATGTTTCATTTTAAAAGAATACACCACACTTTATCTGCACCATCTTGAGGAACGCTTAAATGTGTGGGACTGTATCAATAGATAAGGATGTAACAATGGAAATAAAATTATAGTGGCACTGAAAAAAATAGTTCTTTTGGGGGCTTTATACACTAAATTTACATAATTGGTAGTGATATTGTAATAATCTTAAATATTGACTGAATGTAGTAAACATTGTCTACAATAGTCACAATCAAATAGATGAATTTTACTTTGATGAAAAAATATTTCTGAAACTCGAACAAGGATACCTAGACTGATTTTACTCTCTTTGGATTGGAGAATTGATTGGATAATAGGTTCCTTCTAGAAGATGAACTAGGTTCTGAATTTCCTCCATCCTTTACTGATGAAGAACTGCATTTATTTTCATCTTTTCTTCCTACAGACGACGATTTACTACCACTGGCTGTTTTGCCCAGATTCTTCTCCCTTTTGTTATTCAATACTCTTTTAACTTTCATGTATTTTTTTCCATTTCTTAAGCTTTCTTTCTTCTTTGCTATGGCTGTAGCTATTATCATCTGTACCACACCCACTTTCTTCATATCATTGTTTTCTAATTGCTTTTTCAGCTTGCTGTTTCTATATTTAAGCAATTTTTCTGTACAGATGAACTTCCTCTAAATTTCAATTTCTGTTCTCAACAATTCTTTCTCTCCCTTCTTGTGTTTCTTCCTAGTTTCTTTCTTTTCAGTTTTTAACCTCTTCTTATTTTCAAGCTCAACCTTCTCTCTTTTCTGCCTCTTTCTTTCAACATTTTCTTCCTGCAGTCTTGTATTATAGCTGCTATACACCGTTTTAGCAGATCTTAACACTTTCCTATTGAGTGGAATTTTATGGGGCTGAAGCTTGTCTGGATATGAAAACTTCACCATGTCCTTAATAGTTCTTACACCATTCAGTTTTCTCCCTAATGGCAATTCTTTCTTTGGTGAAAACATTTGTATTAACAGGCAAACATCTCTACGTCTGCATTAACGTGGGGTATTACTAATGCTTTCTTGACAAGGAGAGTCAGAAATCTGCATTTCAAGAAATTATCCACCCTTTCCCTGTCTTCTTACTCATCTTCTGTTTAGTACACTTTCCACTCATCTGTAATGTTATTTATAACATTCTCTTCAAACATCAGTTCTTTATATGAAACCTCTACATCTATGACAGAACCTTAATATAAATTTTTCATCAGAAACAAACAAGCTAGTGCTTTGATCAACTTGTTTTCGAAAGAAAGCCTAGGGATCAGTTACTTTGATAGTGCAGTGTAGAATGACCGTATTCCAAGAATTTCTTTGTGCTGGGTCTCTATTTACATATTGGAAGGCTCATGTCTCGTTTCCCTACAGACAATGTCTTCACCACCTAGCTGGTTGTTAATGCCAATATCTACAATTTTTTAGGTCTTCTTGTGATATGCCATTAATAATACCTGCTTTGACAAACCGTCTAAGTATAGCAACTGAATCATAGGTTGATCAGTTTGAAGCTTTTTAAGAAAATATTCACGAATAACTGATAGGGATAACTAACAACAAAGAACAATTTGACTTTCATGTTAGGTTGTCTTATTGCTTCCTTTATATCTTTGAAGTTGATACTCATTGGCTTTGGGCACATGCGCCTTAAGGCTGGACCAATGCTCAGCCAACGAACTTGTTCTTTATAAATACTTCCTCGGGAATGTCAAGATCTATTTGTATGTCTTTGTAGTCATCTTTTTTTTTTCCAGACGAGATCTCGAATAGTTCAAATATACCTGTAGCTAATTGTTCTGTTTACTGGACATGTTCTGTTATGCCCTTGCTGAAGTCATTGTGCAATGTATGAGGATTACATGTATCTACATAAACATTCCATTGTGAATAATCAGCTTTGACTAGCTTGGAAACTTCTCTAAAGATTGTCTTGTTAACATATGGTCCATCACTATCCAAGATAACTAGGGATTCCAATGGCATGCAATCATTCTGTAATGCTTCCACCATAAACTTGGTAACATACTTTCCATCTACATAAGAAAAGAACAAGGACTAGTAAAACTGCACCAGACTTCACCATGGGTTAGGAACCAGTACCTTGTCAAGAGACCCATTTATTTCTTTACCTGTGGCTGAGAGAAGTGAAAAAGCTGGACCCAAACCATCTAATAATAGGCAAGATAGCTTTATTCTGCTCATACTAAAACTGTCCGCTATTGGGCATTTAAACATTTCTTTGAAAGTTTCAACAATACCATCACTAGCTTAGAAACTTGTTTGCTGCCCAAATAACTACCACTCATAAGATATCCTTTCTTGGTTCAGTATAAGTCAGAATTGTGTATATATATATAATTTTTTTTTTCCATTTAATGCCCCAGATATCTGACTAAAAGGCCCTGCCTTTTCATTTGCAAACTCTGTACTTTCCTTTGAGGTGTCAGTGCTTGTTTGAGTTTTGAATGCGAGTTTTGTCTGATTCGATGAAAGAAGGGAATTATTCGGCTTTTATGTTGGGATTCTGATGTATGTTAAATAATTTAAATCTTCTATTGTTACATTTGATTTCAGATTTACAGAGGGTACATTTATGCCTTATACAAGGTACCTCAATTAACATGTCCTTGGCGTGGTCAGGTAGTTTGGGCGCACAACTTGCAGTCTGCGGGTCGTGGGTTCGAATCCCCGTCCCAACAAACATGTTCGCCCTTTCAGCCGTGGGGGCGTTATAACATTACGAACAATCCCACTATATATTGGTAGAAGATTGACCAAGAGTTGAGGATGAGTGGTGATGACTAGCTGCCTTCCCTTTAATTTTTCACTTCTCAGTTATGGACGGATAGTGCAGATAGACTTCATGTAGCTTTATACGAAATTCCAAACAAACCAGTCCTTTAACACTCCACAATTTCAATTCATGTTCGTTTCCATCAACCTCGGGTAATAACTGTTCATTAGATTTAGTTTTATCTCCTAACATAATTAACAATTAGAAAACTTATCTGAAATAAATATTGAAATGTCAGATGGCCATGAAAATTTTCTAAAGCAGCTTCAGTTGTTGGATATTTTAACACATTTTCAACATTTATTTGAAAAACATCTAGATAGGTTGCTCTAGTTAACATTTACCCAGCATAAATATTTTGAAGTTTATTTCCTTCAAAACTGAAATGTTTCTGTTGTTACTACAATAGTACTTAATATTGCATTTTCCCATGTTAATGAATTTATCATCAGAATGGATCCAGGTAGTATATTCAACAACTGAGGTTGTTAATGGCTTGGTTGGGCAGGGGCATCACACCTGAGAGAAATACAAATGTGTTGAGGAAAAGTGCAGAAATATAGTCTTAAATTACACAATTTTGCAACATTTTTTTTCTGCAAAATGTTTACATTAAGTATGTCACTTTTCTTTGAATATTTGTATTTCTTTCTTACCCAATTTCAGAAATATAGGAAGAAATGGGTATTTCTGTGGAATATAGGAATATATGGGAGTACTTGACGCCATGCATTTTCCTCTAAAACAAAAGATTCCACTGAATTAAAATGTTAATTTTCTTCCCCTCAAATAAAAGAAAATCCTAAAAACTCCACTGTATCATTGTTATGATAAGATAGTATTTCAATCACTCCAAATGTATATTATCTTTGTCGTATCAACATCAAAATTACAGTTTTTCATAATTTAAGATAACGTTTTACCACTTCCAAATATACCATTACCCTGGTAATGTACAAATATTATCGATGTGGATTTTCGTTTCATTAGTAACCTATAATACATGTTCCGTATACAGAATGGTCTGTTCAAGATAAGATGTTTCGTTATCTGGAAGTTGTTTTATTATATTTCTTATTGTAGTTAAGTTTAAAAAAAGAGTGGTTACAACGTTGTAAAATATAGTATTGTGTTCCATCAATAAATATTAAATTAACAACACATGCACGTCTCTATGTTAATGAAGACAAAATCGGGGAAGTTAACATTAATACCGATGTGCAGTAACTAGCCGATATCGAGGAAAACGTTCTGTCTGTCTGTCTGTAGATGCATATCCTTCTAAGTGAGCTGACCGATCCAGACCGAACTTGGCTTGATAACTTAGTAGTCCAAAAGTAAACCATATTCATATTAAACGTTCTGCTATATTTAAAAAGTAAATATTTTATAGAATAACCTTTATATCGTTACTGCAGTAGCTATAGTAAATAGTTGAGTTTGAACGAAACTTGCACCACAACAAAACTGTACAAATCAAAGATTGTAACTAGAAGTTTCAGCATTTTGGCTTGTTTCCCATAATAACTAAAATATACAGGAATAAAATACCCAGCTACAATGCGGTTCTGTGCTGCTGCTTCTTGATCGGTTTTAAGTTGAGTTTGTGCGATCAGGGAGAATCAGGTACTAGTGAAGACCTCTTCCTTGATGGTATATTTATTTTCGGTTAAATGCTAAAATATTTACACCACGAGGTCAAGGTTCGTTCACTACGCAGGTAGTTACCCATGGAGAAGACAACTTAGGAGACTTCCCTTTGGTCTTCCTGGG
>NW_013665866.1:298449-314010 GCF_000517525.1 Limulus polyphemus | reverse complement strand
TGCCCTTTTCTGGCCTTGAATCCTGATGAATGTACCAACCTTGGTACCTCTGTGCTGGACTTAACGTATGATTCAAATTCAAGAGCTCTGGCCATTGCATCTTGCATAGTAGAGGGGTGTGCTTGCTCCACTTGTATCTTTAGTTGTGGACTGTCCTAGGCGTCTACAAACTGATCTCTCAGCAACAACTTGAGGAGATCGGGTGGTGCAGTTGGGTAGGCCTTGTGTGCCATACTTTCCAAGTCCTGTGACAGCTCTTGCAGGCTCTCCCATTTAGCAAACAGAGGAGAAGAAAGCAGTATATCTGGCAACGAGCCTGAAGGGACAACCACTGGAAATACTTGGACAGTTGTCAGCAGACGACAGGCACAACTATAGAGCACTGGTAGCGGCTCTAGAACTCGGGTATGGGACTCAAAATCAGTCCGAAGTCTAGAGGGCTAGGTTTAGGACGAGAGTCCGCCATCCATTCATCTCTGCCAGTAGCTCAAATTGTGCTCTATATGCTTCCCACGGTGCTTTCCCATCGAGTTCCTTTGGCTTCCTTCGAACTGGATCACCCCTATTGCTGACATTCATATCTGGGATGTGTCTTCTAACAGGACTGAAGGTGTCTGCATTAGGGTTTAGCTGCAGGGTCTGGAAGGGGCTTGCCATTGTCTGGGGCTGATTAAGTTGATGGTTAATGTGTCCTCTTTGTGTATAAGACAATAAATCATCCTTTAATGTATCTAATTCGCTTTAAAATTTACTAATGTTTTCCCATTTGTACCTTTCTTGTGCTAGTTGCCTCTGCTGTAATCTCTCTTGTTTCCTTTCTTTTTCCTCCAACAACTGCTGTAATCTCTCTTCTTGTTTATTTTGCTGTTCGAGCTGCTACTGTTGCAGGTTTTCTTGCAATTGCTGTTGTCTCTCTTCTTGTTTATTTTCTCGTTCTTCTTGTTTCTTTTGCTGCTCTTGTATTGCTGCCATCAAATCTGCTAAGCTGTAGTTTGATTTGCCGCTTCTCGTTTCCATTTTTTTTGTCCCACTCTCTGACACCAATTTGTTACGTCTCTGGTCGTTAGTTAACTTCCCGTATAATTTCTTTCCGATGAAACTTTAGCGACACGAGTCCTTTCTTAAATAAAACTAGTTTATTCTTTCTGAATACAACTTGGAATACACTTAATTTCCACAGTCACGCTATAACAAACGCTATAATTCACAACGAACGTCTCACGTGCTCGCTCAACACTACGTCTCTCTCTCTGTCCGCAGTTCAATTACCCCTTGTTGCAGTCACGTCTTGGCCGTTTTATATGTACAAGAACACCGAAATCTAGTAAACGCTCGAGCATTCACGAACCTTCGAGAATATGACGTGTTACTAGGGTCACGTGACCTCCGCTGTCGTAACAGTATCATACGAAAATTATTGATATGTTATCTATATAAAATAATAATAAAACAAAATTACATGTGAAAGAACTTATCGTCAAAATATTTAGTGATACTTCATAACTTACTAAACTTCCACGAAACCAGATATATTACCCAAATAATTCTAATGTTCAAACAACAGAAAATACATTTCAGTCTCACTTAATAGTTCATTTCCAAATAGAAATTCTATTATTTATAATTGCTCCTGGTTGGGTGATGGCGTTTACACCTAAAAGTTTACGATGCCACAATACAAACATACTAATAAGATCAAGAGACAGATATTAAATATTTCATAACAGTATCTTTCTGATAGCATTCTTTTTCACAACAATGAAAGTTGGAATGAATTCAAAGTTAGCAGATTTCTAAAACTACTGCTTAAAGTTAATATTAAGAGGTACGTGTATGTAAATATTAGTGACGTATTGTTGGAAACTTTGGTATTTGTCTAAACATGGAGTTTGTTTTACTAAAAGTTAATTTGAATTTTCTTAACACAGACCTGCAGCACGATTACAAGAGAACAGCGGATATGTTCGAAACTGGCTACAATGGAAGTTGAAGAAAAAAAGTATGAAAACAAAGACGTCATAAGAATGGTTAAAAAACGATCATTCTTAACTCACTATTAGACGTTTGTTCAAAATGAATATTTTGCTGTTTTGTTTTTGGCAGTAGCCGACCCTATCCTTTGGGCTGTCACGTAAAATTGCATGTTTAATAAAGTAGTAATGTGTCTACTTGTATTGATATGTTGCACGTATCAGCTATTTTCTACTAATATATAGTACTATTTGGTGGTATACTTTACTTTTTGTTCCATTTGATTAAATCTTTCAAATTTATTAATAAATTTTCGAATTTCATTTGGTGTTTGATATTCGTTTTCAATTGAAAGTACATTGACAAAAGTCGAATGTTGGCTAAATTTCAAATACCCATGGTATTTGAAGCGTTACCAATTAACATCAAAAGAATAAATATCTTTAAGGGCTATTTTGCTTTACTATGATTCTCATATGTTTAAAAGCGCTTGAATTTAAATAAGTTCATTTCAATAAAGATTAAACTTTCAATTTCACTTAAATGTTGAGAACTTGAAGGATAAATATAATTGCATGACTCAAAAAATTGAAAAATTACAGAAGGACCATTCATTGTCTTAACTTCTAAGGAGTAGAAATTCTGCAAAACAATGTTTACGTTCAAATGAGAAACAATAAAAGTATCTCTTCCTTCTTTTTTTATTTATGCAAGTATGTTTTTCAATAACTGATACTGGAAAAGGTATAGCTACCAGTGGTATTACTAATACATTTTATTTTACATCCAATGTTAATTCCAGTATTGTTTATTATTCCTTGAAATCTGTATTTATCTTACAACAATTGACACTATAGCACTAACAATGTAAAACTTGTGTAGAAGGATTAGACAGCTGTAAGGGGGATTTGTACACCAAATTAAAAGATAAACCCTGGATGATACTTCAATGTTATTGGAATTGACTATTGAAAATATTTGAATTTATTGTAAATAAGTTTGTGGGAAGCCTGTTTAATTCAAAACTGCCTTTCAAGTAGTTAGACTTGCATGATAATGGGGGGTGGAAATGCATATTGTTATTTAATGTAATGTTCGGTAGAGCAAAACTTGCTGTAAAAAGAAATCCGTTGTTAAAAATATTTGATATCTTATAATGAACCTTAATTTTGCTTATATAAAAGTAAAATAAATGTGTGGGTTTAAATTTAATATGAACACTGATATTTTTTTCTATAAACTGAAAAAATAAGATTAATTTTTCAATGCATATAGGCTATACCATAATCAACCTTGCTACATTAATGGCATGTATAATATTGTCTTTTAAAATATTGATTTTTAGAATGCTAATTTATACAGAAGTCTAATAAATGAGTTTGATATCCACATTTCTTTCAAAAACAGTGTATTCTCAAGTACAATATTTAAATACTGTTCTATCTACTGGAAAACAATTTGGTTTCCTAGAAATGCTACCATGTTAGATTTTAATACCTATATATGTATATATATTTATAGGGTTTCTTGTCTCTCTTAACTGTCCATATAGTTAATTAATTTAGGTGTGTCATTGCTCCTAATTTATTATTCAATATTATACAGTGGACAAACTGTATAATGTTTGTTACATATTTCTCTTCCTTTTGCAAAGAAAACAAATTTATAATATGATCATTAAATAGTTGGTCCACTTTATAACATCAAGTAATATATTGACCACAATGCCATAATATTATTCACACACTTAAGTTAATTTAAGTTACTATATGGTGAATTAAAAAGGACTAAAAATAACCCCATAAATATCATATACTCATCACCATTATAAGAGGCCAAACTGTATTTCTTTGGTTTGATAAGCCTTGAATCAAAGATTGCATTAAGCCTCTATACCACAGATTACATTGTTTATCATTAGAAATAATTCATGTAATGAAACAAAGATTTTTAAGTTATGTTTATTTCCTATTTAATATGTTTTATCTTTAATTAAATGTCTACAATTCATTAAAAATTCACCTACTCAATAGTTTCTTCTGACAAGTTTCATTGACAATTTTTATGATGTTAAATGATAGTTTTGTTTCTATTTAGTTATAATACTGATTGTAATTTATATTTTCAAAATTGCTATAGCTAAAATTTGAAATGTTTCATGTGCTTCCTATGGTTTCTATTATCGCATTGCAAATTATCTGTAGTAAGGCATACTTTTCTCTTTCTCATATTAAGATTTTAAAATGTTTCATAATTTTAAATAAAAAATTTAATATTGTCAGAATATTTACAAAGAGTTATATTTGATTGTAGGTCAATATAAATTTTTCTTAAATGTAATCCACTTAAGAGATTTCTGATTTAATATAGTAGGTAATGTATAAAAAGAAAACTCGTAAATTTCAAGACCAAGTTTTGTCAGGGTCTGGAATAATATATTAGTTGCAATACCATAATATTATTCACATAACTTAAATTAACTTTGATTACTATAAAGTCAATTATTTCCCTTATTATTCCTTGTCATGACTAACATGTTATAATTTGTTGTTTCCGAAACTGGGTAATACTCGGCAAATTTTGTGATGTTATTACAGAACTAATGGTACCTAAACTGTGTGTCTATAGGTATATCTAAATCATTATCAGCTTATATTTTCAGCGTTTCATTATTTGTTTTATCAGGTCTTTGATCAGTGTCTTGATAATATTAGTCTACTGAACATTTACTAGATGCATCTATTGCATAGTTTGATATAGACATGGTATTCTAAGTTATTGTATTTGGATATATATATGAATAATCCAAATGTATAAGAAAGTACAGTTTCTCTCTCTCTCGTGCACACACACACACACCACACACGTTTTATGAAAAACAAATGTAATGTTATAAAATTATAATCTGTATATAGCTATAAATTTATATATTTTAAAGGTTTAATGTTATGTAAACATTTGTATATACAATGTAGTTCTGTCTGTAATGTTGCTACTGCAATCCCACGTATTCCTTATTTTTAACTTCTGTTTTTATTATTTATGTGGAAATAAAGTTGTATTTAATTTCAGTCCTGACTATTTTACAAATTATTAGTTTCAGATTGGGAACATGTGTATTGTGTTCAACTTGTTTGTAGAAAATCAATGCATGTCACATGTGCTGTAAGACTAGGAATATATCCAAGTTACTTAGTTCTCTCTCATATATTTCACTTTAGATCTTTCTTACTGTTTTATCTCGGTGACCAAACACATTTAGGCATGAAATTGATGACTCAAAACTTAAATACATTGTAAGAGGGGTTCATTAAGAAAATGGAAATGTCTAGTGATATTGTGGTCAATATGAAACTTCACAACATCACTAATTTGGTTTAGTAATAAAATGGTGGTTAATCCAAATCTTTCTGGGATGCCAAACCAGAAAAATAATGTCAAACTCTCATTTCAAGAATACCCATATGGTTCAATGAAATAAAAAAATCTTACTATATGCTAGGGTAGATTACATGTACTTTAGGATCTTTTATGCTCGCAATTCTAGCAGCATCAATATATGCACTGTCATTCTGATCAATCATTGCAAGCAATGATAAAAGTGTCACATCAGAGGCTAATACTAGTTTTGTGTTACCTTATTTAGTGACCAGCAATAATTCAGCTGTACAGTGCTAAGACTGGATCAAGCTCATACCAACAGAATATGACCCAACATGTAATGAAATTGACTGCATTGGATGAAACCAAGCTCATAGTAAAGTGTGCTAGCAGTGATGCAGTCTGTGTAGTGTACATATGGGCTAATGATGTAGAAAAAAAGTAGGTCAGAAGAGCTAATTGTTAAGTACAAAACATTGATAAAGGCATTCAAAAATAAAAGGGCAACGATAACTTAATTCTGTAAGGAATACTACCAAGACTTAATTGTGGGGAAAACTTATAGGTAGATCACTAAAGCTGAATGTTAGGTTTAGGTTAATATGTAAAGATGAGCTGGTTGGATTTATGGGATTATTTCAATGGTAAAAAGAGTTTTTAGGAATGGATGGTTTATACCTAAATAGGGTAGGAGCTGGATTGTTTGAAGAGGATATTAAATGAACTGTAAGGGAACCTTTAAACTAAACTAGGTAGTGGTGAGGGCCAGAATAATGAAGAATAAATAAAATGTAGGATGAAAATACAATAGTAGTTTTAATGGTGGCCAAATTGTTATTAATGTAAGGCTAGACTGATGAATTTAGAACACTGGTTGGTGTAGCACAAAGCTACAATGGCAAATCATACCCTGGATTTTAACATTATAAGTCTGTAGACTTAATGCTTACCCACTGATGTTGGAATAGAGGATTTTGATGCAATGGGAATAATTGAAACCTGATTAAATGTAGACAATTATGATAATAGAAATTTCTTCAAGACCCACGGCCACAAAAGAATAGGACACTTTACTAAAAATTTGACTGAAACAAAATTATGAAACACATAATCAAAAAAGTGCAATAGTAATAATTAATAAACATTTTAGTTACATTAGTTGAGCTGATTTCAACCCAACTTTCAGATTTTCAATCGGTTACCAGGAAGCACTAAAACAGTAGTAACTGGCAGAGTATGTGATGAAAACAAAAAATTAAAGAAAGGAACATGTCATATTTGTTGTCTTTGTGATTTATTACTCTCATGCACTACCTACAATGCATATTACCTACAACAGAAAGCATAAAAGCTGCAAGTAATAAGAAAAAAAAAAGGCATAGCCATATCAGAGCCAAGTATTTCACTTAAAATACAGGGTTATAGGTTTAATAGATTTCTAAATAAAGGGGAAGGAGTGGCTTTATATGTAAAATGTGAGTTACATCCTGTTCAAGTTGAAAATATCAAAGCTAATAGCATTGAGGTTGAATCTGTTTGGGTTTCTGATGGTGATTACAAGGGGAGAAGACTTTCACCTGGAATTTGTTACAGACTACTAGATGAAGTTGATAAAATTAATGAGTAACTCTACAGTGAGATAAAGACTTCAACTATTAATAAAGTTATAATTATGGGAGATTTTAATTTTAGGAATAGATTGGAATATGTTAGAATGAAATCATGAAGGAGACAGGTTGTTAAAAGCTGGGCAGGATGTTTTTCTTCACCAATTGGTTGAGGAACCTACTAAGAACAATGCTATTTTAGATTTATTGTTAACTTCTAATAAAGATAGGGTGGAGGTTGGGGAACATCTGGGTGCAAGTGTTCAATGCTCAATCTGATTTGATATTTGCTGCATATAGAGATAAGGAATAATGAGAACTTGGTTCAATATTTCAAAATAAATTTTGAAAGAATGAGACAAGAGTTACTTGCTGTGAAGTGGGCAACTGAATTAATTGGAAATACTAATACAATACATGATCCTTTTAGAAAGAAAGGTGCCTGCAAGTAAAAACCTAGCTTGGCTCACAAAAGGTTTAAAGGAAAAAATTAAAGAGAAGCATTATAAATATAGGAAGTTTATACTGACTGCCATGATGGGAGATTTGGAAGATTATAAAAAAGATCAAGAGAGTTGTTAAAACATGAAATAAAACTATATGAAAAAAGGTTGGCTGACAATATAAATATTAATAGTAAGGATCTCTAAATTCATCAGTGGTAACCAAAATTTTATGATGGGAGTAGGGCCTTTGGGGGATTTTAAAGGAAGGCTAATATCTCATGATTATGGGATAGCTGGATAATTATATTCTACTTTTTCTTCAGTTTTTACTAATGAAGATTTAAGCATTATTCCTAATCCTGAGCCTGTTAAAAAAAATTGGTATGTTTAAACAATGATAAGATCTACCCAAGGATTTTGAAGGAGGTTAAGGATTGGATGTGCAAGTTACTTGCTAGTATTGTTTCTAAGTCCTTGAATAGTAGGCAGTTGCCAAAAGATCGTAAGTTGGCTAATGTTATTCCCTTTTCCAAGGTAAGTGATAAAAATTGCTCCAGTAATTATAGGCCTATTAGTCTTACACCAGTGATAGAAAAAGTTTTTGAAAGTCTGATAAATGATGCTTTGCAAAGTCATTTAATTAACAAAGTTAAAAAATTGATGGATATACAGCATGATTTCTCTAAGAGAAAATCTTTCCTTACTAATCTTTTGACATTCTTTGAAGAGGATACTTCTTCTGTAGATGAAGGTACAGATGGATTTGGTGTATCCGGATTTTCAGAAAACATCTGAGAAGTTGCCAAATCAAAAGTCATGTTAAAAAAGTTCTCTGTAGGTGTGTGGGGAGGGAGGGATAGGTTGGTTCAATGAATAGAAAACAGACTAGAGTTCAGTCAAGCTGGATTAATGTCACAAGTGGAGTACGTCATGGCTTAATGTTAGAACTTTTGCTCCATTTGATTTAACCAATGACACAGATGAAGGAATCTATATAAATATAATAGTACTGTCTGTTGTGTGTGTTGTATGTCCATGTAACTACAATGACACAGCTGAAGAAATCTATGTAAGTATAATAGTGTTGTATGTCCATATAACTACTTTGCAGGGGGTGGATGGATCTTCCCCAAAATTGGTATGGAGGTTCATTGATTCTATGGGGAAGATACATAAAAATTTTCAGTTTTGTATTTTGCAGTTTTTATGGGCATTTTTTACCATTACTTCACCCCCTATTGATGGGCCTTCTCAAAATTTGGCATGATGATTTGTTGGGTCCATGCAACTTTGCAGTTTTGCATTTTGCAGTTTTTATGGGCATTTTTGCATTTCTTACAAATACAACTTTTCATATCCTAAGATAACCTTTCATTAATCATGAATTTACATAACTTCAGTCCAGGGGACAGGTACTCCAGCTAGTAGTCAATAACTTATTCAAATTTGCTAATGTTAAAATTTTTGGTGTTGCTGACTGTGAGAATGAAGTTACTGCTTTACAAAAGGATTTGGGTTATTTGGTGAGTTAGGCAAGTAAATGGCAGATGGCTTTTAATTATAATAAATACAAGGTAATGCATTTGGTATATCACAATTTGAATTATGAGAATAATTTTGATGAAAATAATCTTAACATTGTTATAGAACAAAAAGATCTTAAGTGTTCTGATTGATCAGCCTCAATCCATCTTAATAGGCTACTGCTAGTGGCACAGCCAATAGAATTTTAGGTTACAAATATGCTTGTCATAAGACATTAGTATTAGGCTTGTTACATTTTTAAGCACTACTTTCTTTATCAAGTTCCTTCAGGATTTTCAGGAATTAGAAGTGTATAATAATACAAGAAATACAGCAGTGGTCAGAATGCTATTTGTTGTTGTATTCCAGATGGTCTGAAGAGATCTGGATTGAGAAAAACACATTGTTGGCAATGGATATGACAAATATAATGTGGTTGGAAACTATTATTATACATTCTTCTATTTCTAGGTACTGCTACTCTTGATACAGTAGCAATCTATTCATTGTTCATTACTGATATACCTGCCAGGTATATTGGTGGTTTCTTTCTACAATCCTTCTTTCTAAGCCTATTATATCTTTTCTGGAAACCACAACTGGAATTAAAACAGGAGACGTTGCTAGTCCTTGTATACACAAACACTACACACTTGAAAATGGAGTTTCATGCTGAGCATGCAAGTTTGGCCATTTGTAAGGAAGGAGTGAAGTTTCCACTGAAACAAGTTTCACCTTTCTTGTCCAATCTTTGTATATACAGATACAGAAGGTTGAATATGTTTTATTAAAATGATTTTGGAGCTGCATAAATTTTTCCAAAAAAAAAGTCCTTTGAATTAAAAGACACAAGAAAATTTAAATAAGAAAAGACTATTTGGCCTATAAAGCTATTTATTTTTCCACTTTAACTTAAAAGTTGCATACAAAATTATAAAACTTGATATAAAAATTGAATTTGGATTGGTTGGAATCATAAGTCTTTAATTGATAATTCTTAAAACAAGCTGAAAATTTCTTACAAAAAGCTCTGTATTTTCAATGAATAATATAGTAACATCATATTCAGATAACCTCACAATTTTGAATTACATGCCATATAATTATGATTACACCTTCTCAATAAAATAATATATATTCATGCCATTAAGTTGCCAAACATTTAACTCAAAAATTAAGGCTCTGTAGTTTTAGTTACCTTTTATTTTACATTATTGTTGACACCAGCTTTCCAAATGAACCTCAAAGTACAAAAAGTAATAAACATCAGCCTGTTACGTTGTTTGGTTAATTATTCAGTACAGTAAAAAAAACTGAAAAAAAAAAGTGAAAATTTTATACATAGTTCTGTGAACAAACCAAAAAACTTAAGTGACAAAAGCAAACATATCAGTAATTCCCTTTGGATTACTGAAAACAAGAAAACTATAAATTAGGAGCCTGAATACATTCTTTACATTACCAACATAAAATAAAAATGGATAATTTGGGGTAAAACAAAATATAATCTTGCAAAAAATGCACGAGGATACAGTTGTTTTTTTATATAAAATTAATGCAATTTTATCAAAGGTAAATTAATTAAAGATATTTCTAAATATAAGATACTTCTGAATATAAAATTATTTCATATTAGCAGAACACAAGCTTAGCTAATGAGCTAAGTGCATATATATATTGTAAATAAAAAATAAAAGTCAATACTACATCATATGGATTTGTAAAACTAAGACAGCATGACTCTTGACATCTTCAGAATGAGTATGTCACTCTCAAAATACACAGTATATAGTAACACAATCTTAAGATTTTTATGCAAATGTAAATTAACTCTGCCCCATTAATTTATATATATTCCTATGTGAAACACACATGCAAAACTCTTTTACTGTACAGTTTATTAATTCAAACTTAAAATACTCATACTGCCTATATATAAGCATTCTTCACAGATATTTACTGTTCAGCCAAGAGGTATATTTGCTGTGCTATCAAAATTCATTGATACAGAAAATTATTGATAACAATACCAAAAATGTGTATGTACAGAAAAATCCCTAGTAATACTTCCCTAACCAAAAGGCTGGCTATTTTACTGTAAATCAGTTTTTACTTCTAAAAAGTCAACATTTATGAATTTCTAAGCAAATCTTTAGTAAAATACATCTTACATTTCTTGAAGATTTAACTAAAATAATTTCTAACACTGAAGCTTGTCAAATTCTATTAAGTTCATATTTTCTCTGTCACATTCGTCACAGCTGTGTAGCATTATTTGTGTTTATGGCTATTAGAGAACATTATCCATTTAAGTTGAATTTGCTTTGCCCTAAAAATATCTTTAAAAATTGCACTAGCTCTGTTTGCAAGTTCATAGACATATTACATTAAATGTTAAATTTCTGTTACTAAAATACACCTCTATGTACATCAAGGCTTAGCTTTCAAACATGAAGAAATACACTTATAAGCAATTTAAGAAGTACAAGAAGGCCACAGACAAAAATGATGAATACAAAATACTTTTCTCTAACCTGTATAGAAAAAACTATTGTAATAAAAAAGAAATTTTCTGATTAAAATATCAATAGTGTTTCATAAATCTAATATTTTCAGATTAGGTTTACTTATTATTCTTCTCTTCCATTTCCTTTATCTCATTTAACTTGCAAATAAGCGTGTTTCCAAATGTATCTCTATATAATGGACTGTATTTGTCTAAAAGAGCATATGGAGTTTCAAAATAAATGGCATCATCACTACAGTCTGTTTCTGCTTTGGAATTGAATTCATTACCAACAACACAAAATCCTCTAGATGACATTTCTACACACAGTTTCTGTCCTTCTTTTGTTTCAATGTTTAAATATACAGCACTTTCTGTAATAGGAAAAACTGTAGATATGTGAATGTCTTTGACAGCAAAGCTCACATCTTCGATAACAGCTTGACCTTCTGCCTCCCATCCTGGTTCATCAAGCATGTCCTTCCTAGTATTACTGTTGTCAACCATTATTTGAAGGTTTTCTTTATCAACTCTTAAAAGACTAAAATAATAAATTATTGAATAATTAGTTTACCAGCAATTTCTGATATTTGATTAACTTAACATTTAACACCACAATAACAATCTCAATTAAGTTGCCATGGAAAGAACTGTAAGCTACATTTGTATTAATTTTCTCAATGCTTCATTTTAATTTGCTCAATTTATCTTCCATAATTCATAATTTACCTAACTTTAACTGTACATACACAAAAACTTCATTTGAGACTGTGTTTTTTATGAAAAATTATGACATACAACCATCTCTTAAAAACAAAACAGAATTATTAAGACAGGTATAACATGTTCTTTATAAGAAACAACATATACAGAAAATGGATGCAACAATGCAAAGAAAATTCACTGGGATTAAATCACTCATCACATGCTACATCAATCTACTGCCCTTGAAAGTACATTTTTAACTTGCTTAAGAGTATACTATAATAATTAATATCACACACAAACAAGTCAATTTGTATGATGATATTTCAATAGATACTTTAACTTATCACTTTACAAATGCAAACATGTAAAACAGTATATGAAAATGCAAAACCTGGTTAGATCCTCTCATTTTTACATGATTATACTCCTACTGCACAGGTATAGCTTGCTTTTTAAAGTTATCTTCCTCATAAATCCTGCACATTCTCTTTATTTGAATAATAAGCAATATTAATAGAATAGATATGCCTAACCCTATTACAAAACACTACTTGTAGTTAGTAATTAAACATACATGTACATCAGTGTTCATAACAACAGCTGAAATTCCAAAAACAGTGAAGGATTTTCTCATTGCTTCATTTTATCTCACTCATTTGATATTACAATTATCCTTAGTAATATATAATTTCTGATCTAAGTATTTAATATGTATAAACCTATATACATACACTCAACTTCAGGATGTGTTTTAAAGGTAAAATATACTAAAAATTTTAAGACAAGCTACCACCTCTACCAAGAAATGGATGGAAAATCATACCACAACCTCTAAAGTAACTGTACTACATTTAGATAATAAAGGTACAAGTACAGTGATTGTTCAAAATTAATACTGATATTTCTTAATTAACAGATACAATATTTATAGTGTGGAGCAAAATGACTAAAACTAACAAATAGCTAATGCATAATAAATTACTGGATACTTTTATCATGTACTATAAATGTTTTAAACTTTAAATACATTGTCAATGCAAGTTTATACTTTACAAAGTCTAAGCAGGCTCATAGGGGATTATAAGAGTTTTTTTGAAATTTGTTACACATACACTGTACACACTGAAATTAACAACAATAACTTCAAAATCATACTGTAATATTTTAGCAATTTGATGTTTGTATTCCAGAATATTTTTGCATACACAAGTAAAAAAATCATTAAACTATGCAACAATATTTCAGTAACACAAAGTATCTTTTTGCCAGCTATACAGTACAAAAACTGATCAAATATTTCTTGCGAAACATTCTACATATACATTGTAAGTTAAAGCCAACATAATGGTGTGTTAAATCAGTCACACACAAAAAAAAAAACATTTTTTTCAGCACCCTATTTATCCTTTAGACTTAGTCAACCAATTGCTTCTGGTTCAAAAGAAAATTCCCACAAAGCCCTAGCACTTACAGTAATCAGTCATGTAAAATGAGAGAGCTGAATAGTTTGTCACTTAATTTTTTTGGTTATGTTTATTTCAGATTACATACTGTACATGTACACTTGTATGACAAAAAGATTTTTTTGTGTAATTCTACATGTGCATTTTAAATCATGTATAATTTTAAGGTATCTTATTACAGAACAAATTTAGTTTTTGTGCTTTTTTATATTCATGAACATATAGTACGATCAATATATCACATGTACATCTCACTTGGTAGCTGGATAAAGTATATATGTACGTAAGAGCAATAATTTGTATGGGGGCTTTTAGTAGTCTTACAAACATGCAAGACACTTCAGATGACCAGGCAGTTTATATACATTAGTGAAAAAAACTACTTTAAGACCATCCTCAAGCACAGCATGACTAACACATAATTCACTACTAAACAAAGTACAATGTATGAATATTATATGCTGGTAAAGTTGTTAGCAGCATCATTAAAGTATGTTTTTGCACAGTGTGATCTTTTAAACCAATAAAGAAAACCTTCAAATGTACAATTTCTGTTTTATTATATGCCCTTTAGAACAACAATATATCAGTTTTGGTTAAAGAATGGCCCATAAAATTGCACTAAGTTTTATGTTTAACATAATCAATATTTCAAAGTACAAAATCAATAACTTAGGAAATCTATAACGTATTTCCTTCTACATAACATCAGTAACATAATGCTGTTGACCACAATCAATAGAAGGGTGACAACCTTTATGCTCTGTAATCTCCATGAACAATAGTACATGATCATAGACTCATTCTTGGCAAGGCAAAGAAAATGCACTGGAAATGGGGAATACAGATAGGAAGCTGGTGCAGAAAGGTAAGTATCTATCTGAAACATATTTTTAGCTAAGGAAAATGTTAACTTAAGTAATGCTACTTACCTCTCTACACTACTAAGAGCTAGAATCACACATTGAAAATGGTGAAGTAGCCAGTGCTGATAAATTACAAAGATGAGCCCTTTCTGAAATAGTGATAAAAACAGAAAGCCCATGGGGTAACTTCCACAAGACAGAAGAGTTTCCTAGTGAAGCAGCACCCAGTGAGAGATTGCATCATTCTCAAACACATAATACCTTTTGCCTGACTTGTTATTTATTCATTCATATATTACATTGACATCATAGAGAAAATTAAAATAAAAGATAAAATATAAATCTGGTGCCAGTGGTAATATGTTGCAAAGGTGGACAGAACGTGAGAAGCAAATGGGAGAAACAAAGGTTCTGGATATGAGAGGAAAAGATGCAGACACTTGACTGAGGAGATGTCAAGAATAAAGAAACCAGTTCAAAATAGTGACAGGAGAGGGAGAGAAATTGAAACCAAAGTGGCAAACAAAGAATAGGTGTCTCCACCAAAAACTATTGGAAAGAGATCATTTTACACAATAACCTAACAATGGTTATTTTGAAATTAAGGTAAATTAACATCATTTAACAAAGTTTAGAATTTTATTGGATAGTCAACATGGTTTTACTAAAGGAAAATCTTGCCTTACAAATCTTTTGACATTCTTTGAAAAGGTTACTGCTTATGTAGATGAGGGTAAGGGTGTAGATTTGATGTATCTGAATTTTCAGAAAGCATTTGACAACATGCCACATAAAAGGCTTGTAAAAATATTCTCTCTATAGGTGTGGGGGATAAGTTAGCAAATTGGATAGACGAATGGCTGGATGAAAGAAAGCAAAGGGTTGTTACAAATGGAATTCCATCAAACTGGATTAATGTCACAAGTGGGGTACCTCAGGGCTCAGTCTTTGGACCTTTGCTCTTTGATATACATCAATGGCATAGATGAAGGAATAGTCAATAAATTACTTAAATTTGCAGATGATATTAAGGTCTTGGGTGTTGCTAGCTGTTATGAGGAGGCTGCTGATTTACAAAGGTATTTAGAT
>NW_013665866.1:293863-297449 GCF_000517525.1 Limulus polyphemus | reverse complement strand
TAGTGAACGCGTCGTCCTGGTTAAGAACTGTGTTAACAGATTTATACGTTCGTTCCTCGCACAGACAGCTGGAGTGACGCAACAAATTTTTGCAGGAGTTGTTTTCTTTCCAACAAAGAGCTCCAACATAGAGATAATAAACATTGTTTTGAAAATTTTACATTGTATTCACTGTTACTATGGTAATCATTAAAACAAAAAAATGTCCATAAGAATAACATTGGAGCTTTGAAGACCCGTGGGGCGGAGCCCTAAGGTGAATTCCAAAAATCCAAGTAGCCTATAACCTTTTCACACATGTATAGAACAAAGAAAAAAAGTTTCATCAAAATCAGTGCACCCGTTTCCCTGTGAAAAGCAAACAAAATCACGTACAAAACCGCACTTGCTTTTATTTCAAATTTTCATTAAACTGTATACTGATGATCTCTCTACAGTTAGTGTTAATGTAGAGAAAATAATAGATAAAATATAGTTTTACCAGCAAAAACTTTTGATTTTCATATAGGAGGTTCAGAAAGTTATGTAAATGAAATATGACGACTGTAAGATGAAAAGAAATATTTATATTCTTAGCAGGAAAATCACTTTTCTCTCAGACTGACTCAATAAAAGCTTGGAAATTAAAAGACAAATCTTCAGTATAATACTTTATTAAAACTTTGCTTTTTTATTTGTACAATGGACTTTTAATGTTTACTAAAAGCTTGAAAAATTTCATAAGATACACTTAGTGAATTCAGAGTTATAGTATGTATAGTTTCATAATTAAAAGTTTGGTCATACTGATCAACATTGTTATTATATAAGGTTAATCAAATGATGTTCGAACTTGTAAAGGATAATCAACTAATCGATATTTGTTTTCCCCATTATCACTGTTTTCAATTATTCCAACTATCGAAGTTTCATGTCAGAATAGTCAAAAGTAATTTATTACTGAGCCTAATGATTAATCAAATTTCAAATTCCACTAATCGCTCAGCTCTAATAATGTTACCAATTCCCATCACTAATACAAATACAGAATTTTAAATGTAGCAATACATGAAGCTCCAAGATCATGATACATATGTAAGTAGGATAAATGTGTGTGTGTGTGTGTATCTATAAACATGTTAAGATCTTAATCAATATACCTATACATCTATAGATTAATTCACTGCTTGTAACACACCAATTATTTATATACAGATGAAGGAGAAGTTTTAAACATATACAGAAACATGGTTTAATGTACTTAAACTAGAAGTCATTCCAACAATCCATCTATAGTAACTCTTTCCAGTATGTTCATATCCTTTCTATAGTAAGAGAAGCAAAACAGCATGTGGTACTTCAACTGAGGCATCATTAGAAGGATTTACTGTGTAACATGACAATAACTTTCTTCTTCTTCACTTCAAAAATTTTATAACTGTAAACAGAATCAAAACTAAATTGCTCTTTTCATCATAACTAAACATATCAGTACTCTCCTCACATAAGGCATAAATCCATTATATAACCCAAATGTATTAAATTTCAATCATCCATGATCTGACCTATTAGACTGTCCAGGATCTTTTGGATAAAATAAGCATTATTAAAAGAATCAGCTCTTCCAGGACTTCATATTATTAGCAAATGTAGAAGTATATATTATAGCCTAAAAGCAACACACAAATCAGTAGCATATTCTAACAACCTAAGGATGAAAGCAAAGGAGAAAATGTTATAATACGTCAACCACACTACATCTGCCATATCCAGTGCCATTAAGGTCTTTCACTCAATACCAGAGCTCATCAGGTCAGCTGAGATACAACATGTAGTGGTCTAGACACCAAATATATCACCAACTTCAAATACAGTAACTGTTACAGTGTGAACTGGATTAAGCAAATGAACTTTTAGTCATTTATAAATAAGATTTTAATGGTGAGAATTAATAACATAACATTTTTAAATTAACCTTACTATCATTCAGAAGAACTGGCAAATTAGAGCCAATGAGGTCTTTCACCCAATACCAGGGCTAATCGGGCAGGCTGGATGATACTGTTCAACATAAGTATCAAAACAAACCATCTGTCTGAAAGCCCCCCCCCCTAGTCATTTTTCCAGTCAGGAAAATGGTCATTTACTGACACTTTTTACTTTTATCACCAAGCCGATTTTCTATCAACTTGACTTTTCCACCAAACCCATACATATATAACCTACTAATCAAAGGTGTAGGACCTATCAAAATCTTAAAAGTAACAAGACAATTTTTAATTAAATGCCAACTTTATAAATTATTTTCTAAATTATTCAGAAAATAAATGTCAATACGTTGCTAACAACATCAGTTAAACTAATAGGTTTACACATTATATGTACATGTAGTCCCTCAGATCCTCCCTATACCATTTTCAAAATATCGATCATCTAAAAGGCTTCTAGTTATTAGAAATTACCACAATATTAATATACCCCTGAAAAAGAAATGTCAGAATCTCCTCTATATTTTTGATAAACTTTTCCATGATTTTTGGGAATAAATCTAATCAAAGCCAGATGCTTTATTCTCATGAAGTCTCTCAAACTTTTCCAAAACAGTTACTTCTTCCACACAAACAGAAATGAAAAGAAAAACCTAAAGCTACTCTTAAAGAAACTGATTGTCTTAATATTATCTTCCTCATCTTCATCAATAAAAACACTTCTTTAAAATGGTTTGTACTTTAGGTATGTTATTTTCTTCCTCACAAAAGTTTTCTTCAAAATTTCCTTAAAGACAAATATCATCCTTGACTTCTTTTTAATAGCAATTAACCATTCAAGCCAAATTTCATATTTCAAAACAAGAAGTTTTCATAATCCCTCTTTAACTTAATGATGGCTTTATTTTTTTATTTCCTCCTGTTTATCTCTATAGGACTTAAAATTCACATCTTCCATTTCAAAATTTTATTTTCTATAAACTAAGCTTTTTTTGATATATTTACTAGTGGTTTAATTATTCTGTTCATCAATTTAGGAAAAGTTACTTGGTTGAAATGTAAACACTTGGGAGTAAATATACGATTTTTCAGTTACCTTGATCGAATGATAAACCTCATAAGCTTCATAATATTGGTCTATTCAAATGAACACCAAATCTTTCTTTTTCAAAGTATATTTCAGTACTTTGGAAGACAGAACACAACTTTTATCAAATTTATATCTGCTTTTAATAAAAACTCCAAATGTAACAATGTTATTGTTGTTAGTGATCAAGCACTCTTGCAGAAGTAAATATTTCTTATCATGTCAAGTAAAATCAGTTATTTTCAAACATTTACATTTATAATTAGGCTTATGGGAATGAAATATTTCAATTGCTTGTTCACTAGTGCGAGATTGTTTTTTTTTTTTCATTATGATCATATCTACTGTCTGTAACACCTTCTTTTCTAAAGAATGAGTATCAGTTGGAATCATTGGCCTCATAAAGTAGATCACTGAGAAGCAAGGATAGTTAACAACAATAAGCCTGATAATAATGCCATAAGTCACTACAACTCTGCTGATACAGTCTGTCTTCGTTATATGCAAGTTATCCATTTGTCCATTTACACTT
>NW_013665866.1:289700-293633 GCF_000517525.1 Limulus polyphemus | reverse complement strand
ATATATATATATATATGATCTGATGATACCATCTGAAGGCATGCATTACCACACACATTTTTGTATATTTAATTAATTTTTTTAAATGGGAAATCTCACACAAGTTCATCATGGTTTAAACCCATATACTAGGTTTTGCAAAATACAGTAGTCAAATATTCAGTCTCAAGATCTGTTTTAAGATTATTTTTTTTCCATTTACCAGCTTAGAACCTGAGCTTCAAGTTTGACAGTAACACAAAATATATTGGGCAAGATTTTTAAAATTTTTCTGATGGTCTCTCTTAATACTCAACGTTTTATCTATGTTGTTACTTCTAGTTCTACATCATATAGTAAATGGTGTATATATAGCTCTTTCAATATATATAGCTCACATACTTAGATTCATTACACAAGAAAAACATTATTTTAACTTATATTGACACTAAAAATAAAAATTTAAATGTTAATTTATTGTTAGGACTTCCGAGTTCAAGTTTAACTGCAGAAGCAGGACTCAGAGTAGCATTTTTTAATTTTAACAAGATGGGTCAAAAGACGTTACCATTACATCTGCATAAATTAGCGATTTCACTAAAAGTAGCACTGGTACAAACAAGCTCGACTCAGAGTCAGATATAACGAAGTTAAAACTTAAACAACCTACACGCATTATATAATGATTACTTACTAAGTTAGGTTTGGAGATCAAAACTATAAGACAACTTCTAAATAACTATTTTCATACAAAGATCTTGATATATTTCATCATCCAGAACTTATCTACATATTTTCAGTTTCACAACCTTTCGAATGGAATGGTCTGTTACGAACTACTGCTCTAACCTCGAATTGGAAATATTACTATTTTGCATTAGTATAACCCAACGAACTATATATAATGTCAACCTATGCTGCTTACCCCTACAGGTTATTTCTAGTGATGACATCTCGTGGTAGGTAATTTTTGCGACAAACTGACTATATTAGAAGTAATATCCCACATTTAATAAATGGATTATGATAATTTATATAGTAATTTGAAACGAGGTACGTTAGAAGCAGTTTATTGTTTATTTAAGTTATTATCTTAATATGAAATTATAGGTATTACCCACATTTGATTATAGCTTAACATAATATATATAACATTTGAGGACAAGGAGCCTAGCTATTAAGTCCATCGAGGTTGTCCAATCCAGTAAAGTAAGTTAAGCCAAAAACAAAAAACAACTTAATGTCAACTCCTGTCAATTAAACACTTAGCAAGCCTTCTTTTGAACTTTAAATTTCCTGCATCCACCACATCTGAAGGAAAACTATTTCCAAAGGCCAAATAAACTGTTAGAAAGGTATTATATTTTCTTAGCTGAAGATGACTCGTATCAGGGACATATCCCCTTGTCCAACCGTCTCACCATTGAGAACGAAAAATAATAATGTATCGACACTACAAATTGCTTTAACAATCTTAACCAATCTGATAGGTGGAAATGAGATCGAACAAGATGGCTGCATTAATTCTGAGCTGGTTAAAAAAAACTGGGAAATAAAAAAAAATAAGGCTTCCGGACCAGATAATAATTCCCCAACGGTTTCGAAGAAGGTTAAATATTGGATATGTGATCCACTTGCTACAATATTTTGTCAGTTCTTGAACAGTGGGCAGGTACCAGAGGATAGGAAGTAGGCTAATGTAGTTTCTCTTTTCAACGGAGGTGATAAAAATTGTCGCAGTAATTATCGCGCCATTAGTCTTACATCAGTTGTGGGAAAAGTTTTGGAAAGTCTGATAAAAGATGCATTACAGAGTCATTTAATAAAGTTTAAAATTCATTTGATAGTCAACATGGTTTCACAAAGGGAAATCTTGCCTTACAAATCTTTTGACATTCTTTGAAAAGGTTACAGCTTGTGTATATGAGGGTAAGAGTAGATTTGGTGTATCTAGATTTTCAGAAAACATTTGACAACATGCCACATAAAAGGCTATAAAAAAATATCTCTATAGATGTGGGGAATAAAATAGCTAATTGGATAGAAGAGAGGTTAGAAGGAAGTAAGAAGTGGGTTGTTACAAGTGCAGTGCAGTCAAACTGGATTAATGTCACAAGTGGGGTACCTCAGAGCTCGGTCTTAGGACCTTTTTCTTTTTAATTTACATCAATGATATAGATGAAGGAATGTTCAATAAATTACTTAAATTTACAGAGGATATTAAGGTCTTGTGTGTTGCTAGCTGTGAAGAGGATGCTGCTGTTTTACGAACGGATTTAAATCATTTAATGAGTTGGACAAATAAATGACAAATGGGTTTTGATTATAATACATGCAAGATAATGCATGTAGGCACTCGTAATTTGAATTATAAGTATACAGTACTATGCAAAAGTGAAAAGCCAAAAATTAGTTTTAAGGCTACTTTAAAAGAACAATGAAAATTCAATCGCAGGTGAAACATCAACATTTTATTAATATTCATATTTAGTACAACAGAAACTCGGTGGAAGTGTTTGAGTTCAGCAAACAGTTAATATTTTGTGTGACCTCTTTTGCTTAAATAATTGCAGACAGTGTCCTTTGGGATTTGACTCCAAATGTCTCTAATACACTCCCATAAAATTTCTTTGGAAGTAACTTTTGATTTGTTAAGTTTTTGATCTATCAAATCCTAGATCTGCTCAGTTGGGTTGAGATTGGGCTCCGTGGGGGCCATTGCATTACTTGAATGACTCCAGCAGCTTCTTTCTTAGTTAATTAATTTCTGCATAGGTTGAAAGAATGTTTGGGGTCATTATTTTCTTGGTAGTAGAATCATTTACCAATAATACGCAAACCACTGAGTATACCATGACGGATTAGTATATGATGGTACTTGCACTGGTCCATAATTTCATCCATTTTGCAAATATCTCCTGTCACCTCAGCATAAAAATACTCTCAAACCATCACACTGCCTCCCTCATGTGTTATGCATTGAGGTAAGTATCTCTCACCTTTCTTCTGCTGGACGTACAACCTACGCTTTGAACCAAATATTTCAAATTTGCACTAATCCATCCATAACACCCTTTTCCAATCATAGACAGTCCAGTTTTCTTTTTCTTTTTTTACTTTTTAGCAAATTTCAGTTACTTGACAATATTTGGAGATCGAATTAAATGTTTTTAAACTGCTACATGACCAAATATTCCATTCTCGTTGATTCTTCTTGATACTTTAGATCTGGACAGTTTTCTGTCATTTGGTACATGGTCGTTTATCCCATGCTTGAGATCAGTGGCAGTCATTCTTCTGTCCTGAAGGCTGCATAAACGAAGATACTTAACATCAGTATCATTGAGTTTGGGTGCCCTGCATCTTCCTTTTCAGATTTACCTGTCTCGTTCTCATGATCTAGGTTGTACTTGACAGTGCTTAGGGAGCATTTCAAGTCTGAAGCAATTTGTCGGAGAGTCCAATCAGCATCACATAAAGTTTTTATGCAAACTCTCTGCTCTACTAACAATTCTCTACACTTAAAAAACAAAAATTAATTTATTGTGTTAAAAACTGTCCTTAGCAAGGTTTATTTGTGGATTTCTATTAAATTGATTTATTCTAGCATATACAGGTACCGTATGCTAGTTCCTTGCTAGCTTCTTTCTGTATAGTTAAGACACTTCATGGGGTACCATGACAGTTACTTCAGACCCCAAATTTGATCAATATGTTCATTCAAGCAGAACCCTTATGACATGTCATTGGCACAAGTATAAAGGGTGTTCCAAAGAATGATAAGTATTCTCACCCTGGCTCATTCAGTTGTCAACAGGTATCAGTGAATCATTACCATAGTGTTGAAAATTACATTCTGTAATGGCACGGAAAAATTAGCCCCATAAAATGGAAATAATGACAAAATATTCTCTTGTCCTAACACTTTTTGCATAGTACTGTAATTTGAATGAG
>NW_013665866.1:273056-289598 GCF_000517525.1 Limulus polyphemus | reverse complement strand
AAAACAGGATTTTAGAGTGTATCTACAGAACTGTATTGAATACATGTCTAAAGAGGTTATAATTTAATTTTATATGTCACTGGTTAGACCACATTTGAGCGTCTTACCTTAGGAAAGACATTGAATTGTTGGAAACGGTTCAGAGAAAGGTTACTAGAATGGCGTCTGGGATGGAGAAGTTGTCATTCAACGAGAGGTTGAAATCTCTCAAATTGTTTTCCATTGCAAAAAGTATAGTTAGGGGGATCTGATTGAGGTGTTTAAGATTGTAAAGAGAATTTATAGCGTTGATGCCTCATCTTTTTTCATAATTAACAAGGAGAATAGTAGGACTAGGTAAAACAAATATAATTTTTTTCAGGGTAGGAGTCATCTTCAACTAAGGCAGTTTTATTTTTCTAACAGGAATGGGTTACCTTCGGATGTTGTAGAAACAGTAAATTTAAGTGAGTTTAAGAAAAATCTTGATAAGTATATGAAGGATAATGGCTGGCTTTAAGATTTTTCAAATTTATTTATTAATAGTTTTAGTTTAGTTTAGAAGATGGAACAGCCGAGATAGACCAATAGTTCCATGTTCTCCCAAAACGTTATGTTACGTTATATACTTCAATAATACCCCTTTCTAATTCCTCTTTTTTCAAGGTAAACACAATTTTAGAAAGCATAATCTGTCCTGGTATAACAACCTTCCCATTCTTGGTATTATCCTAGAAGCCCTCTATTGAGCTTTTCCCAACAAATCAATATCCATTTTAAGGTAAGGAACCTACGATTGAATACAGTAATCAAAATCAGGGCTAAACGTGACTTATACAATGAAATTATAAACATTTTAGATTTATTTTCAATATCTTTGTAAATAAAACCTAAAATTATATTTACCTTACCATAACAACAGTATACTACTTGGATGGTTTAACAGATTGATCAACCAAAACACCAAGATCCTTTTCTTCAGTAACATTATTAAAGTTTTCCCATCAAAATTAGACGTATCATTTGACTTATAATAACCTACATCCGTTCACTTACATTTATAATAATTAAAATCCATCTGGCATTTATTCGAACCAACACACCAAGTAATTTGTAAAGAAGCAACATACACCTCGCAACAATCAACACCCAAGAACTTACTATAATCATCAAATGTAAACGTGTTAACAAGTCTTTTATATGGCGCTTTGTCTGATGATTTACCCTTTACCCACATCTATATCAGCAGTAACCTCTTCAAATAATTTTAGAAAGATTGGAAAGTCATATTTTACCCTATTGAGCCCACATTGATTATTCACCAATTTTTAAAACTTTGTTAAATGAATTTGCAGAGCATCTTTTATCAGATTTTAAACACTTTTCCCACCTCTGATGTAAAGTTAATATGCCTTTAATGTGATTATCTTGTTCTCTCCTGTTTCCCTCTAGCAACTATTCAAGATCAGGAATATTACTTGAATCTTCATTCCTTCTCAGAAGACTGACCAACATTAATAACCCTCGGTTCGTGATGAAGGTATCAATGATTAGTTAACATTTAAGTTTTGTAAATGTGCAGCAAATGAATAAATAAAACATTAATATTTAAGTTATTGTGTACATAGTCTTGTCCTCTGTTCAAGTACCTAAATATGGCAGAACTACCTCATAGCAGTTATAGTTAAATTGTGAGTGACAAAGTTTCCGTAAGTGAAATATATGAAGACAGGAAAATTATCCTGTCATAAGAAAAAATAACTGTTGTTTTATACTTTGTTGCAGTACATGTGAGTCTATTACCAATTTATTCATGCCTTGAAATATCATCTTATGAATCAAAATGAACAATTACAGATAGGAACAGCTAACACATTTGGTGAACAAACAACCTGGAGATTCGTCAGCTAGCAGCCAAAGATTTCGCCTATTTAGTGTTTTTTTTTCTTTTCTTTTCTTTTAGTTTAACTGGTGAAAGTTTGACGTTCACCAGAAATTTAAAAGAAAAATTCGCTCATAAACGTTTGTAGCTAAGCGTGTAGTTTTTGCAAGATAATGTTGGTTATGAAATATGGCTAAATTTATTTTCTTCTTGCTGCTGATGGTCATTCCCATCTTATGTCGTGTGACTTTTCATGAAAAAGACTACTATATGATAGAATATATTGTGTTAACTTTGACAGTGATCTTTTTCATTTTGGGGTCAAGTAGTATCTTGAACAAGTATACTCCCTGTTTTTGGAATGATCAATAGTAACGCTGGAAGTGCGTGCAAACTGAGAGATGGCAATATGGAATTTTGTATATAAATTAAGCTACGCTCTCTCAGTCTAGAACATATTATTTGAGATTCAAGTTTAAAACCAGAGAGTTTAAAGCCAGATGAAGTGCCAGATGTCAGGTAATCAGTTCACCTGAGAATACCACAACAAGATCATTTCTTCCTTCCCATCTCATATAGAAATTAACATATTATGATGTAAATTTACCGTAAGAACAAGCTTGGGACTAATTGGATATTAATTCCCGTTCCTTCATGCAAACATCAAAATGGCTAACTTATTGTTCATTATATGGATGAAAAATGAATGGCTGGCTATCCACCTCGCTGCTTACATGAAAAAACAACACATTGTACTAACTAAAACAACTTACCGAAGAAAAGCCAGAATGATTACCATATGCTAGTGTTTTCTCTTTCTAATTGGTTTGAGAGTGTCATCAGAAAAAGGTACAATGAATTAACTATAAGAAACTGAGCAAAAAGGAAGGAACTTACACAGAAGGTAATGGAACCAAAGAAGGAAAAAACAGTGCCACATTCTGATTAGCATTTAACCTACCCGCTTACTTTAAACCATAGATTATTTCCAAAGGTAGAAAACTGCCTTTTCAAATTTTAAGGTAGACCGATGCAAACAATAATTGCTGATAATATTATATTCAATAATAGCCTAAGCTTAAAATTGCCACCCAAAATTACTTGGTACAAATATAAATGATTTATATAGAAGAGGAATACATGTTTTTTTTGTTTTTTTTTTCAAAGTTTACTAGTCTTACATGTCAGGTAATCAGTTTATGTACAAATATCATAGTTATATGTTGAGATTATCGTTCATGATATACAATGAAAATATCTTATAACACTATGCTTCAATTGTCGTGAGTATGCTTCTTAAGACCACCATATGGACAACTGTTGTAAAAATTCACTAATACCATATGGCCATAACAGCAAGTTGTTGTTAAATAAATGTTTTTGGTTTCAAAATAGCAATGACTGTCAATTATTTTTTTATTTTAAATAAAAAAGAAAAAATGATTAATGAAAAACAAGTGCATGGATTAAAATTACCAAAGTGAAGACTTTTTTGTTTGAAAACTTTAAAAACATGAACAAAATTATCAAAACCTATGACCCATGAATAACTAAAGGTGAGATCAATTTGAACAGTGTCATCATATCCATTGACTTTACTTATTGTGAAAACCACAAGTTAAGACATGTCTAAAAATAATGTACCTACGAATGTCATAGTGATGACATGAAACTAAACAGTGGACAATAATAGTGATTTGAGTGTTACATGGCTCGCACATTCTTGGATCACTCCCTTGCAGAAGAAAACGTGTCAAAATACTATGGCTAATGTTGTACCTTATCATGACAACTTCCTAATTCTGATTACTGCATAAACTAGACAGCAAGTTGTTTTTGTAGGTTTCAATTGGAAAAGCTTGTTGCATCACTGTTAACTCATACTGTCTGTCAATCGGCATGAAGCTGTGCTTTAATAGCAGGCTTAAAATACATATATGGAGTAGGTTAAGACTTCATGTTACAAGTGGAAACAAATTTGAATGTGATATCAACAAGCTCATTCACTCATACGCCCACATGGCTTGGATTCCAGAAAAACTAAATAACATATATAAATGCACTAATATAAATGGAATCATCTATACATACTATCCTGTATGTATCTTCTTAAAAAGACATTTCTGAGAATAACTAATAGCATCACTATTCAGTAATTTTCATTAATCCGATAGGACAGATTATATGTTGGATGGATTCATGGAAGAATAGCATTGTTGGATGACCAGCGTACTCCATCCATGATTGTGCCTTTCACTTCAACTTTGAAAGTTATTTCCATCTATTAGTCATACTGTCAATGTATGCTCTCTCTTTCTTTTACCAAAAGAAGAAATATAAAAGTAGATACTGATGATCTTATTGAGTAGTTGTCATATTCCTTCATCATCTTAGGGCGCTTTAATGAACACATCCCATTCCGAATGGTAAAAATACTGATGGGAGAATTACTTTATGGAGAATTTGCTCTCAGATCACAAACTTTTTTCTCCCTCTCTGCAGTGCTGTAAAATATATTTCTTTACATCCTCAAGCATTTACTGCCATTTACTATCAGTTTGCTTCGTTCTTTTCCTTGTAAGGTGTATGATGATTCAAATGTCAATGATCACTCCTCATTACTCTGACAGTGCTTAGCCACAGACATTCCCATCTGATTCGTGTGCTACATTGAAGTTTGAAGAAAGCTGACTGGCCATCTTTCACTATTGTCTCAGAACGTGATCTTGCCTCATTAACCTACCATCTGTTAACAACCATATGGAAGCAGTAACTAATACTGATATTCAGAAAGCTGCAATTATCATCCTTAAAACCTTGACAAGATGTCTATTACATCCTCATCTGTGGTATATTGCTGAATACAAGGCAGCAAGTGAAGCTCCGAAAAGAGCTGGGGTATCTTCTACAGATTCCCTACTCCTATAAGCATCATACCTTTTCAGAAAACCTGACACATTAGGTGTCAAAGAGAGCATCGTCAAAATATATTGTCAAATGAGATACTATGGCAGTAATTATACCTTGAAAACATACTACAAAGAAATCTGCAAATATTGAGTGTAAAATTGAGATTCGCAGAACTGTGTGCAAACTGGAATATTCTAGAAAGCTCTTGATGAGACAACATTTTCAGCGCAGATTCTTTAGCTAAAGCATAAACCGGGACTCATAGCCCAGTATGGAATGAATTAGACCACATTAAATTTAAAGCAAAAACCATCTATCTACTTCTCAAGAATAGGAAGAGAGAACAAAGGGGGGGGGGTGTTCAATGCCATAGTACACTCCACTTAACTTGTCTTATATGATGAGTAACTAGCAGCTTGTTATCAAAGCAAAATCATAATAACTTAATCCAAGACACCAAGAAACTTACTATTTAACTTCCTAGATGAAGCTTGGGATCAGAAATGCATGACAATGGTTCACAATCATGAAAGTTGAAAACTATGTGCAGATACTTCTTGGCCATTGAGCTGTAAGATCGACAGGGGAAAGGACATGTAATTCCCATTCAACCCCACATTTTGTCCCATATGAGTAGAAAAGTTGGCAGAAGTGAATCTGATTCAATATTCTCTTTGTTTCTATGTCTGGTTTACTGGGCTCTGACTCTAGCTTTCTAAAAAGGTATGAGGTGGTAAAGTTTGTGTACCTGTGGAAAGTACTCCAAGTTTTTTGCTAAGTCCATCTTGCTTCCTTACAATCATGGTTCCATTGTAGATTAAGTTAATATGGGAAACATATTATTATTTAGTTTAAGGATAGTTCAGCAGCATGTGATCTGTCAGTATTTCCAATTGTCATTAACAGAGGATCAGTAATGAGAGCAGAATCAATTTCCGAGAAAGTGATTACGAGGAAGGTAACATTTACTATATCATCAATCTCTTTTAAAATGATCAGAAAGTGATCACTGACACGGAGGTCATCATCGTCTTCCTTTCAAGAAACAGAAGTTAAAAAAAGAAGATGAACAAATTAACAGATAAATGGTAGTACAAGCCTACTTTGAAGCATAAAAATTGGCATGATCTCCCGTGTTTAACAGAGATATGTCATGATCAAAACAATTTTCCACAGATCTACCTCCCACCTATAAAACTTCTTCCTTAGAGTGGACCATGTGCATTCAAATCTCCTAGGATGACCAAAGAAGTTTAAAACTGCTTGACATGATCATCAAAGTCCGTTTGATCAATATCGTCTCCTAGTGACAAGTAGATATAATATAGAGTGATGGTATATTCAGTGGAAACCTAGATAGCAACAATCTCCATTAGTGTGTTGAATGGAATGTGCTGGTCATCTAGTAATATTACACATCCATGAATAAGTTTATCACACATCCTTTCCTTTCTTATTTGTGAAAACTGCAAGTTTCACAAATTTTTCTCGTAAAAGAGAGATATGTAGACTAATAAGAATTTATCAAAGCCTTGACGTAATCTATATTACTATAGAAACCTCGAAATATTCATTGCATAACTGTAATAATTTTATTTGATTTTGATTTTCAACCATCTCTTTTAGTTTTCTTTGTTGTAATTCTATTCACAGTTTTTATTATTTGTCTCTTGTTTCTTCTCAGTTTATTTGGGGTACAATCGAGAATAAGACGGATGGGAAACAGTACATTTGATATAGTATCTGTCTGTAACTGAACCTAACTACTGTAGGTTATTTCCTCAGCGCAACGAGTACTGATTAAAGAACCATAACAGGTGCTTTGGATTGTCAATACCACTAAAATGGTGAAGTAATAGGATGGGAATTTGGAATGTATGGCTTGACTTTGGATTTCAAATTACCTACTCTTGAAAACATTAAAACCTTCGTCTTTTGTACTGAGATTAATTTAATTGCTTATATATATTGTTATTTGATAATTCAAACGGAATCTCCATTATATAAACAAAATATAACTTGTTTTTCATAAAATAAAAATAAGAACATTTCTCAAATTAATTTGTTTACTTTGGCTTTATCACATCTTTTTTTTTTCTAGAGACTGCTTAATTGAGTAACAGTTTTGATAATTGGACCTCTATCGTAAAACTGTATTTTTGTATAGTTAGAGTTCTGGGAATTTGTGTAATGTGAAACTTTTAGTTATTTTGCTAAAGTGGATTCTTTCATTTCCAGATAAAATCACTTATGATTTTAACACTTCTTTTTACAAGTAAATAAATATAAAGTACCAAACAGAGCAGACCACACTTATTTATGACTTGCCTTTTCATCTTAAGCATAAAACTACACGATGGATTAGCTGTGTTCTGTCCACCTCTGTTAATGAAACTCGGTTTTTAGCGTTATAAGCCCTCAGACTTTCCACTGGCACAGCGGTATGTCTACGGACTTACAACGTTAGAAACCGGGTTTCGATACCCGTGGTGGGCAGAGCACAGATAGTCCATTGTGTAGCTTTGTGCTTGACTTCATACATACAAACAAGCCACTGGGAGAAGGTCAACTTGCCGTTAGAAAAACGTATTAAGTTATATCCATGTCACTGTAAAGGTGCTAAGATAAAAACTTCTGTCCAAAACTTGTCGCGAATCGACAATTTTACGTTACATGTAATATACAAGTCACTATTTTTTTTTCACTTTACTAATGACATTGCAGGGCAAATTATTAAAACATATTTTAATGACGTTTTCATACACAATAATGAGTTTCTGTGAAATCTTTCCTGTAGTCAATTTGTGAGGAAAAAAACCATTAATTTTTTATTTTTTGAATATTTAGAAAACTAATAAATGTAAATTGTAAACGATAAATAATACATGAGAATATTGAAGATAATTTTTCACTTTGACGTGTTAATCGATAACTTTCCTACCTAATGCAGAACAGTAGCTTATAAACAAAAGCTTGTTTGTTTGTAGTTAAGCACAAAGCTACACAAAGGGCTACTTGTGCTCTGCCCAGCACGGGTTTCGAAACCCGGTTTCTAGAGTTGTAAGTCCGCAGGCATACCGCTGTGCCACGTGGGGGGGGGGGGGCGGCAAACAACATCTAAAAGTATATAAAATGAAGCAAATTCTTGAATTTTAAACATAGCTATGAAAGAAATAGAAAATACTATTTTTCGTTTTACAGTACTTTCTAATGACAGAGAATAGGGATTTGTCTGTGTTTTTTTTATAGCAAAACCACATCAGGTTATCTGCTATATCCACCGCGGGGAATCGAACTCTTAATAGAGGTTTTCAAGACATTTTTGTTGGTCACTTTTGCTCAAAATATTAAAACGTTAAAAAAAAAGAAATCCTATTGGCAACTACAATTTTATTGGAAAGTATTAGCCACACCCTAACACATCTCCGTGAAATTGTTTAGATTGGAATATTCAGTGGATATAGATATTAAAAATATATGACTGTATGCATGCGTTTGGATTTTTCATCGCCTGGATAAATAGATATATGTGTTTCAAAAAGTTATTTACTTCTTTTCAGCCATATAGTATCTAGTAACCCAAAAATTATCAACTTGTATTTACTTCTTTTCAGCCATATAGTATCTAGTAACCCAAAAATTATCAACTTGTATTTACTTCTTTTCAGCCATATAGTATCTAGTAACCCAAAAATTATCAACTTGTATTTACTTCTTTTCAGCCATATAGTATCTAGTAGCCCAAAAATTATCAACTTGTATTTACTTCGTTCACGAGAGGCGAGTTATACACTTTACTTAATACTGAGTGCCCCCAGTGGTACAGCGGTATGTCTGCGGACTTACAACGTCAGAAACCGGGTTTCGATACCCGTGGTGGGCAGAGCACAGATAGCCATTGTGTAGCTTTGTGCTTAACTTCAAACAAACAAACAATAATACTGAATAATTGTATATACTTGCCTGGTATTACACTTGATGTTATGACTGATCAAACATACTGATTAATGTCTCTCAGTTCCTACATAAAATACAGATGGTAATCTATGTATAGCAGTAATTGGTAGGATTAATTATAATATTGATACTTGATATTGATACATATGCTATTAAGAACTGTGGGATCAACATGCAATTTGGTGGATAACTAGTTTAGAAAAAACGTGATTGGAAAACCGATGGGATGTAGATTGTATTTATAATTATATGGTTAATAACTGCGGTTATATGACTGCTAAATGAACTGAGTTGTAAACTGAATTTGATATTTTGATTTGTCATGCATATTATAACAAACTTGTACGATACTCACATTTGATAAGTACTGGCTCCTGCTAATCATATATATATATATATACGTATTTGTTTTTTTTTTGTTGTGTTCTTTTTTGTAGTTAAGCACAAAGCTACACAAAGGGCTATCTGTGTTCTGCTCACCACGGGTATCAAAACTCGGTTTCAAGCGTTGTACGTCTGCAGACATACCGCTGTACCACTCGGAGGCATATGTGTGTGTGTGTGTCTATATATATATATATATATATACAATGTTCTAAAAATAACTATTTTTCTTTGGTTATCGTAAAATAAGTTCGAAATAGCACTACAGTAACTATAATATCCAAATTTGCTAAGACTTAGCTCAATGTCAAATAGTTTCAAAAATATACATTATCTTGGCTTGATACCTGTTGTCGTGTTCTTCTGTAGTTGTTTGTTATGAAATATGTGGTTGCATTAGCCAACGCTTGTAGAACATGTTATATTTGAAATAATGCAATTGCCCTGTAAACATTAACACCTTAATTTCTATCGTACATGTAATTACGTATATTCATAGGTATATTATCGAGACTATAAAAAGAAAGATTTCGAAAGTAAATGAGACTAGTACAGACCACCCACTTATAAACACGGCAGACCACTTTCATGGCATGTTACAATGTGTATTTTAAATAAATAATCACGAATAAGTTACATAAAATCTCTTATGATATGATGTTCAAAAGAAAAACAACAGTCTTTCCCCTGTAGTCAAAAAGCTGTTGAAACTATAATTGCAAAGATATAAACCGGATTTGTGTAGCTTTGTGTTTACCTACAAACAAACATAAGCATAAATTTTTAAAAAAACATATTTACCTATTCCGTTTTATATTAAATTGTATGTATACTTTAATAAGTTTTTATGTTCGCTTTTGTAATATTCAAAAAGTTTGTTTCATTGTCTCGATTCCAAAATATTGGTGATCAAAATCAGGAGGATTAAAAACTTCTCCTGTAAAAACGATTATGTATAATCTTCCACAATAAGTATGAAACCTAACAAAATATTAATTGAATGAGATTTACACTTAAAAGTGTTCATGATTGAAAAGCTCGGGTTCATTTTAAGTAAATTCAATAAATTAATATGGTGAATTAGTATGCTTTTTTGCCATGTAGACATGTTCGTGTGTGTGAGTCATATATAAAGTGTTGAATACATTTTTAATGAACTTTTCTATGCTTGCATGCTTATAATGATTGTGCATTCTCAGTTATAATACATAATATAAACCATTATTTGGCATAAGTTTGTGTGTGTGTGCCCGCTTATAAGTGGCGAATCGCTAAAATATATGTCACCAATCCTGGCATGTGCCCCTAGGGCCCCCTCGAAAGTGACATACAGTTCTGCGTTTGGATCGGACCCCTCTGTCACCTCGGAAGGCCCCTATGTCTTCCGCGTGAGTTGTGTCCGTTTATAACGGTCGAATCGCTGGATCAACTGTATGTAACCAGACTTGGCATATACCCTTAATTAAACTGATATATCTTCTCCATGCGTTCAATTGGGATATAAGACATATTCGGTATCTGAGAAAGATTACAGTCAACGTTTTACAAAATTTAATAACATGGATGAATGAAGCGAGAATCACAGCGAAATATGTTTCACTTCATTAACAATATTTTTTTCTCCGTTGAACTTATAATAACATACGAAACATACTGGAAAAGTTAAAGAACTATCTTTTTCATTTGAAGTCGAGCCGTTTCTAATGTTGTCAGAATTTACTACATATAATAATTGATTATGTAATACAAACGGAGATCAACTTAATTATCTGAAGTCCAAGAAGGAGTCGTAACAATGATGGATTATAGTTTATTTATTCTATATTTTCCTTGGATAAAGATTTTAATACAGAAACAAAATATTAAGTTATTTGGTATCTTCTATCAAGTGACAAAAATTACTATACAACACAACCAGTTACTGACTTTATACAAATATAGTTTACTAATAAGTCACACTTCACTTCGGAAGTGTGTGTGTGTGTGCGCGCGCGCGTGTGTATTTACATAAACACGTAATGATAAAGTGTTGTTGTTTTTGTGTGCGTGTGTGTTTGTGTAGCTCGAGCTTTTAGTTCTTTGCGACATCCATGCATATTATGTGTTTAAGGACATTTATTCATGCAGTTCCCTATTTCCATCTTTTGGAACACTTGTTTTTCCAAAAATGTCTTGACAAAATATTTTACATATTTATCTTCACGTATATTTATTACAACTTGTCAAACAACGAAGCACAACATAACCTGATATATATTAAAATATATACCCCTTAACCTCGTAGTAACAGGTAAATTAATGCAGGAGATTCATTAGAGATAAGCAACCAATCAGCCACGAGGATACCTCGTGAATATTGAAATTCGCATGAAGTAAATATTCGAGTTCTCTAGTTTTTGTTTTACTTATTTTCAACTGATAAGTTTAGATATGCACTAATCGCTGTGTCACAAGCATGAAAAGCAAGTGACCGTGAAAGGCCAATAGTAGATAGAAATTCCAATGTTAAAATCAAATGCAATTTACAATTTTCAAACCAAGATTAAACAATTTCAACTCACAGCAAACAGTATAATCACCCTTAATTTCGATAACAAACGGATGATTTTAACAATAAAACGAATTGTACTACATCTAGCAAGAAAATTGGATTTGAAAATGATATGATAATTATATACATATATCTTTAAAATTTAGTAAGATTAGGTTTCGGTTTCAATATAGAAACGTCGCTGAAAAGAAAACAATATTTTACATACGTTAACATATTTTTGTCTTGATAAAAACAAAACAAAAATTTTGGGATAAATCTCAAATGAAACGAAAAAAGAAATGGTCATTAAAAGATGTAAATTTTTTTATCGTTGACAAATGTAGTGTCTAAGAAGTGATCATCTTTGTCATTAATAGTAATTTGTTTTACTCAGAAACAATGCGTTAGCCGTCCCTAATTTAGCAGTATAAGACTAGAGGAAAGGCAGCTAGTCATCACCACCCACCGACATCTCTTGAGCTACTCTTTTAACAACGAATAATGGGACTGACTGTCACTTATAACGCACACACGGCTGAAAGGGCAAGCATGTTTGTTGGGATGGGGATTCGAACTCGCGACCCACAGATTGTTAGTCGAGCTCCCTAACCACCTGGTCATGACTAGGTATAAGGAAGTTATTAAAATTCAGTAACAAAATGAAGCTTTTCATTCAGTGTTATATTTTATATCTTTATTGTGCTGTCTAATAACTTAATACACAGATTATTAGAAATGTGTAATGTAGATTAGTAGGGATTGTTGTATCTACGCTTTGTACAGTGAAAGGAAGGATTAAATACTCATTAATTGTATGATATTAATTTGGCTCTGCATCAGAATAAACCTAATAATTATCAACTTAGTGGAAATAACCAGAATAAATTAGCTTAACTTAACTGGGCCCAGTTACAATATATTTTTAACAGTGAGTAGACATTTTGGTCCTGAAACGTTTTATATATTTTTCTTTCTGTGGCGATTTAAACCAAAGATTCAGCTAAACTGCTAAAGGCAACGAAATTTTTTTTTATCATTAGTGTTTTATATTTAATTTGTATAATAAAGCTGTATTACCATCTTGATGTCATTTTTGAAATTGCAAGTAAAATTGATGTTTATTGTGAAAGGACGTCATTTCAATGTTTTGATTCTAAATCAAACTACAGATGCATTTCATTATCATTAGAATAATCAGTTTAGTTCTTTTGTAAATAATTTTATACTGGAAAGTAGATTGTAATAAAATATTAATTTATGGCTGCTTAGAATATTTCCTTATAATATCTTTTTTAAACCTGAGGAATAATTTACGGTTAATAACGTTTTGTCTCTCCCTCCATACACTTCTGCCACGTCGTGTCTGTAGTCCACAATGAACAGCAAATACTGGATCCAACACCTGAAACTGGTATCCTGCCATTATCATTTCAAATACCTAGAAAGAAAATACACATTTGACATTAAAGCTTAACTTATTATTATTCTAGCGTACAAGAATAGGGTTTTTCTATGTTGTATCGCATATTTTAATACCCTAATTGGCGAAAATACATTCTCAATAATATCCAAGCGGGATGATTTGGTATTTGGATATTTAAATAATCAAAACTTGTAAATAGTTTAATAAAAGTTTTCAAATTAATTTTCAATGAAATCTTTCATTGTAAACTTAATACTAGAAAGATAAAAGAATTACGATTATTAAATAGATAAATACTTTTGTAAAATCACAATACACTAACTGCCCTGTTCAGTCTTGAAAATTTGTTTATTCAGTGCATTAGTTTAGGAGAAGTTAAAACTATACTTTTCTAAGCTTAGCAACGAATAATTCTAAGATTTAGAGTCCAACCTAAGAAAATAATATTAAATATGTAATGTATGTGATATATAAAATAAACTGAAATTAAAGTTTCAGTAATAGCTGTGATTGGTAATTTTGTTTAGGTTTATAAGATGAATACTAGAAAACAATGTTTAAAACTGTTATTATATAACTTTAATGCCATGATCAAGATAACTTTTATACATTTTAGGAACTTGGTTCACCTATAAAGAGTCATTTTTTCCAAGCAATAAGTTAGGATATTTTTGAAAAGAAGTTTCTATGCATCATGAATTTCGCATGTCCATTTTATTTGGCATCTATCGAATAACCCAATATGGTATATTTGACGCAATTATAAACAAACTTTCAATTAATAAAATCTGTAAATAAAAGACCTGAGTAAGTCCTGTGGTATTATCTTGTCTTATAAATAGCTGTAATTCATAATCTAAATGTATAATCAATTAACTATTAACTATTTAGACTCCACTGAAAACGGTTTGTCGTGTTTCATGTATAACACCAGTTTGATATTGAAGCCGTCCAAACATTACTAGCCAAATGTCAAAAGCGCCTTTCACATAAAAATCTTCGAACTTACTTGTGTGTTCCTTGTGAAACCATATCCTATAAATCGTTCGTCATGTCTTGGTATGTCCATCTTAGAAACATAGAACGGTTCATAGAAAAATTCATACTTTGTAATAGGGTAAGCAGCTCTTAATACCTTAGATTCCGGGAGTTTTTCCCACAGTGAGTGATTCGTTGCATACTGATTGTGCACAAAAACGACTTGATGAAAAGGCCGAGCTTGACCTTTACTAACCAATTGCAAAATGGTTTGTTTATTGGTTGGTAAGGAGACAGTGGCTGATACTTCATAAGTGGGAAGTACGTAAGCTATCTTATTCGAAGAGGTCCTATTTTGTTTCTTCAAGAACTTTTGGAGATCACCAGCTAACCCTGGTACTGGCAAGATATCAATGTCTGTGAGTAGATGATAGTCTGTATGGCATCCATCACGAGCAACATTGCGCATGTGATTCTGTGGATAAAGAAGCTTGTTTCTCCACTTTACAAACTTATCAGGACGCTCTTTTAACAAACCTTCTAGTACTTCTTTGTAAGCTTTACAAGTCAACTTATTCAATGTTGGTGCGTCTGATGTAATCAATGGTGGCATGTGCGTTGGATAGACAATGTGGAAGCTAACATGGCATTTTACATTCACAAAACAGTGTCTTAAGAAAGATATATAAACTTTGGCTACGGAAAACTCAACATCTGGCACAAATACTGATACAGAAATATCACCTTCCCAAGCACCGGCTACATCAACTAACCAATATAGACGGTCAACTGATCCCTGCGTTGCAAGGCAGATGCTATCACTGTATGATGAATGGCTGCAATCTGTTCTATTGACCACAAAGTCGTGAATTGTATACCTTTTCGAGCTATCAAGCCTTCCTTTACTTACGTTGAATATAAACGTACTATACTGAAAAGTTTCCAAGTCTTGTTTAGTGATAATTAATGGACGCCTTTCAGTTTGGTTTTTTAAAAGTCCTGGCTGGTGACCTGGAGAAGTAAACTGCGAGACCTGGTTGTATTCAGTAAAAAAGTTGAATGTCCATCTTTGTTCTCCACTGTAGTGGTTCTGAAGGATCAGAAAACCAACAAGGTTCCAGCAGGTGAGGATTGATATGGCAATCAGGTATGTGGAGAACGACGTTTTTCTAAATCGTTGAGCACATTGTGAGCTCATAACTAGATAACAGTCTGTAAAGTGAATCAAGAAATAAGATTATTTTAATTCAATATAATATTAATTAATGCAACGAAAACAGGGATTAAAACAATTTTATTTCTCTTAAAGATTACAGGGTAAAGTAGTTTGAATTATCTTATTCTGGGAAGAACTTCAATACGTCCTTAAAATGTTTCCCTCTCAAACAGCTCTGTACCTTAAATAAGATGATTTTATACACAACATCCTTTTATGTCTTTCATTCTTTCTCTATTGTCAACTTCAACGCCCACACACAAATTCCATTCTAATTCTTAAGTAAAATAAATAATAGTGTGTGTGATAAAATAGATAAGATACATTCCTTTATATAATATAATATTTGAATTTTATGCTGCATATCATTATGCTGAAATCTAAAGAACTTCTGTTTCACTAAATAATTAGGGATAAAAATTTCAATTTGATAGTCTTTAATATATTGTTTTTAAGAATACGCACATATAAATCATAAGAGTAGAAGATAATGATGTTGCAATGTCTAATGTACATATCCACAAAAAGATCCATTTTTTATCTAAAAGTCAGAATATCTAGAACATTTTTCTAATGTAGTATTTAAATTTAGCCAGTAACCATACAATAAATGCTATTTATGCGTTTTAACTGTTTCCATATTGATGTGGTATTCTCAGGTAAAACTGATTTCCCAAGAGTGAATAACATAGGTCCGATATATAACGAGAGATTCGACCAGGAAATATTACCAAATAATTTACTATTTCTCTGGAACTACCCGGGTTTGTAGAAGAAAAAGAGACTGAACACAAATGCAAATAGACAGTGAAAATAATCTTTATTTAATAACAAAACAAGACATCAGTGTGTGTGTGTGTGTGTATCCAGTACAAAGAAAGATCGCCTTTACTTGAGGATGTTAGCTTTTGAATTTTTTGTAGCTATATATCTCTGTATAAGGTCTATGAATTCTGTACGAAAAATATGTATATATATAATTAAAATCTATAGCATTATAGTCTTCTAGGTAACTTGTCATTCCAATTAGAAAATTCGGGAGGTTGTGACTTTGAGATATCACCTGACCTATCATCGGATAAAATTGCTGTCTACTTTCATAAAGTGCCCGGCATGGCCAGGTGGATAAGGCGCTCGACTCACAATCTGAGGGTCGCGGGTTCGAATCCGCATCCCACCAAACATGCTCGTCCTTTCAGCCGTGGGGGTGTTATAATGTGACGGTCAATCCCACTATTCGTTGGTAAAAGAGTAGCCCAAGAGTTGGCGGTGGGTGGTGA
>NW_013665866.1:269503-272919 GCF_000517525.1 Limulus polyphemus | reverse complement strand
CTTAGTAAAATTACGGGTAGGTTGTGACTTTGAGATATCACCTGACCTATCATCGGATAAAATTGCTGTCTACTTTCATAAAATATATACAACTTTACAACTGTCTTTCACAAGGGCAGACTTGATGTTATTCCAAGACATTTGTTTGTAGTTAAGTGAACTTGGCTTGCTTTTGGACTACTGAGTTCTCCTTCCAAGTTTGGTCTGGATGGTTAACTCGTTTAGGAGAAGATGCGTCCACAGAAAATTTACTGCGCACCGATATGACTTAATTAATATATATAGCGCATATGTAAAGAACGCCTGTATCCCGATTTTTGTACTCGGCAGAGATGGATTATCAAAGAATATAAATGATATTTAGATGTTATACTTATACCCAGTTTATTTATTATTCCATTAACATTGATATTTTTTATAACGAATGTTACTACAGTTTATTTAATGTTTGTGCTTATATGATGTATTATTCAGAATATATTATTGTACAAGGAAATACAACAATGATCATTTGTACAGTTTCTAACTAAGATAGAAATGAACATGAACATTAATAGAAGCGAAAAGTACTGTACCCTATTTTAATTTTGTTAATAGTTTTTCAATCCAAATTTACAGGAAATGTTTAGAAATTAAACCTTTAGCTACATTAAACGTAATTTCAACTTATGTAACACAATATAAATGACGATGCAATCAAACTGGAGTGAAAAGCAAAAGCCAACTTTAAATTCCTACAGTTCCTAATACTCTCACTTTTATCCCCTAGTTATTAGAAATATAGAAATCAAGAAATAAGAGGAAAATATTTTTTTAGTAAAAAAAGAGAATATCACACAATAACATTTGAATTGGATAAAACAAAAGTAATATACAAAACGATACAAAAACATTTAAGAATACTGGGTAAATTTATAGATTAAAAACTGTATCAGTATAAAAACTCATGAGTAGAGTTCAAATAAATATACGCTACTTTAATACTTTTAGCTTAAATTACTTAAATTCTCAATTTACATAAATGCTGTTTCCGTTGCTGTGGTAGGCAGAGCACAGATAGCCCATTGTGTGGCTTTGTGCTTAACAAACGATCAAACAATTACATCAATCAAATATAAACAATTGTACATTCAATAAATGTTGTTTCTAAATTTAGATCAGATCCAATAACCAATATCATTAAGAAGCCAGCGCTGTTAGTCAGAGTTGTGATGATTAATAGTATATTGCTTCAAGAATGAAATAAGAAAACAACTTACCATAAAAGCGTTTTTAAGCATGGAATCTAGTTGTGATAAGAAAGCAAGTGTGCTCTTGAATAAAATAATTCTTCGTCCTTACTCAGTTTCGACGTTCAGCAGTAGCATTTATGGATGTACATACATATATATACATAGATAGATAGATAAAGAGAGAGAGTAATTCATTTTCTCGGAACTCGCTGAAGATCTAGGGACGGAGGTAAGCCTAAAGTCATACTGACACAAAATTCTCGAAACTAATGAAATTCCTAACATTGAAAGTTACAAATATGAATCCTTAAAAAAGGCAGCAAAAAAGTGAGGTTCTAGTTTTTCTAACTGATACAAATCACTTATATCTTTTTCTTTTCAGTAGGTATACCCCTTCACTATATCTATACCTTCCCCTGCCTTCAAATGAAGTAGGCTTTTCCTGCATGAACTAGGTCTTCTTCTTCAGATCGATCTACTGCAACTAAACAGACATCGTCCCACGTATCAGTGTCCCCTGGTGTCTCAATGCCTAGCTTCAGTTACTAGCGTTACATGGTACTCGTTCCTGCCACAAAATCAATGGATTAAAAAAATTCCTGCGGTAATGTCCTCATATCGTGATTTAATTAACTTTACATTGCTATATACTCAAACATATGTTCATGAGATATATCGTGTTCATAAACTAATGTCTTTTAATATTTAATAAAAAGAAAATGACAATAATAATATGTATATATAAGTGATTACTTTTTGCTTTAAAGATATATATTCATTGTAATAAACAAAAGTATATGTATCTCATAATTTTAATGGCTTTATCAACATATATATTTGTGTTGTAGTACAATTCTTAAAACATAATATTTTCTATTCTCAGTATATGATAGAAAACCAAAAATTTTGTCAACATGAATTTAATTTTTAAAGATCTCACTCATAACTAAACATTTTGTTTTCAAATGGTCGTTCTTAAGTGAGATATGTACGGTACTAGAACTTTAGTTTTTCAACTCTGTAGTATAAATCAGTTTTGTTTTCACAAATACTTAGTAAATCACTTTCTTTCTTTCTTTTTCGCCGAAAGTGGCTCGCAGGGTTCGAAGTATGGTTCAATAATAAATCAACTGCTTTATTGTCATGCTATTAATTTCTCATATCGGTAATGTTCAGTGCTAGAACTACATTACCCCGATAATTTGATTTGATGATGAAAGTCTGACAGTAAGTAATCAGGAAAGGGTAATATGAAACATAAATAACCAAAAACTATGTTCAAATGTACTCATTGTTTCACCCAAACAAAGTAAAAATCACCATCCCTATCAACAAATGGTCTCAAAAGTATTTATACCGTTATTATAAAAACATAGGTAATTCATTTAACGTTATGCAGAATCTTACCATAAGTGAAGTAGGAGCGGTGCGCCCACACAGAGCGCCGACCCGTAGGGGGGTGTGAGTTCGCACCTTTAGAAGAAAGGATAGATTAGATTTTTTTGTTTGTTTGTTTTTTGCGCCATCAACGATCGGTACAGCCCTGGTGCTATATGTGTATGTAACTGATGGTGTCAATAAAATGCCTCATTTCATTAATCAAAGCTGTTTTATATACACCAAGTAACAAAAGTGAACAGCTTCGAATATTCAGAAACCTCAATTCATAATTTTATGAGCATGGAATTAAACTAAAATGATGTTGCCCACTGGAAATGTAAATTTTTTTATATTGTTAGATCCCTTGTAACAATCATATCGAATAAGTAAATAATTGTTTCTGATATTTATATTTTGAAGTTAAGGCAGAATAATGTTTTAGCTGTTTATTACTAAATCGTTAAATTGAAATCAAAAGTAAATTCCGGGAAGTACGTGTGCTGTATAACACTTTAGAGTATACACTGAGTGGTCACAAGTAAATATACACCTAATTTTTCGTCATTTAACTGAATTATGCTAACGAATTTGTGTTCACAGAGCACTATATAAATGAAAATGATCCGCACACTAATTATCTTGTGCTACAACATGCCTAGAACTCAAGGTTCTCTCGAGTTGTCAGATTTTGTTAGAGGAAGGATGGTTGGTCAAGCAGATGGTGGAATAAGTCAGCGGCACATTTCGCAGAATTTGGGAATCCCGCTTTCGAAAGTCAACAGAATCATCGTGCAGTTCAGGAAA
>NW_013665866.1:264495-268503 GCF_000517525.1 Limulus polyphemus | reverse complement strand
ACTGAAAAAATTCATTTTTTGTGAAAATGTGCTGTCTATTTACTTGTGACCACGCTGTGTACACTGCACAATCACAAATAGTTCATTATCTCGTATTATATATAGCTATTTGTTTGACCTACAGCTGAGTACAAATTTAAGAATGTTAGAATATATATATATGTACATCCTAGCTGAATTGACACGCAGAATTGTTGCCCTTAACAATACAGCACGTTATGGTAGGCGATATATATATATATATATATATTAGTCAGTTTTTAGTTCTTTCGACATATGTGAATGGTACTGTCGAACTTGTTTGTCTTACTCAAGCTTCATCACTGTCTCTATCTAAAGAATACAATAAATTAGTTTGCAAAAACGTCCTTAGATATTTTGTGATTGTAAAAAAAAAAAAACCACGAAGTAGAAAATAATATCGGTTTACTGGTTACCTACTCTTCATCTGAACCAGTTATGAAACGTGAACATGGAAAAAATTGTAACACGTTTAACACTAACATATCAAAGGCTGTAAATACGAAACACACAATGCACTAACACTAAAATACTTGAATGAACGATTATCAACCATTTCGAGAAATCGAGTAAAACATATATTGTAGATTCTTAGTAGTTGTAAGGAGACAGACTCTTTAGCTATTTAAACGTTTCGTTATTGTTCAAATTGGGATAAATGTTGTGGTTTGTTTTTTCATCTGATCGTGGTATATAAACATACAAAGGACAGCGAAACTTGTAATCATTAAATAATGAACCATAAGAATGTTGAAAAAGTCAAAACGTAGATGGCACTACAAACAGACTTGTAAAAGGAGATTTGCATGCATCTGTCGATTATGTCTTAAAAACTTAATATATGTATAGAAAGAAAGAGAGTTATTTAAGCTTTCAAAGTTTACATATGTTAATATTTTTTACACACTCCTTATAGACTATCAATAACGTGAAACAATCACTAATTAACTGTACATCATTACTTTGCTAAAAGAGTTAAGCAACACCGTTAAGATCGCATATAACGTTAAAAAACAAATTAGGAAATTCAAATGGCTTTATAAGACACAGCTGGCTGATAGTTTTAAAGCCAACATTAAAGATTCTCAAATTATATTAAAAGTAGGCAAGATATTAAAATGAAGATTAGGCCCTTAAAGGGGGATGATGGTAAGGTTTTTGTTGAAGAACTTGAGATGGCTGAGCTTTTAAACGTTTTATTCTCATTTATTGTCACGATATTAGAAATATTCCTGACTTTAAGCACTCTATGAATAACTTTGAAATTGGTCTGAATCCTTTTTGGTACGTTAATAGGAACTTTGTCTTTCTTGTTTACCCTAAAATAATCCAATGCATACTAAAGTATGATATTTGGGTTAAACGTATATATATAAACAGACATATCTTGAATCGTCGTTCTTATAGCACAAGATTAATTTAATATCGACATTAAAAATTTACACGTTTGTTTGTTTTTTAATTTCGTGCAAAGCTACTCGAGGGCTATTTGCCCTAGCCATCTCTAATTACAAAGTGATAGATCACATCACCCATAGACAACTCGTGGGTTATTCTAATCAAATATTGCGTTCTTATAAAAGCGCCCACGGCCCCAAAATACGATTTGTTTTTCTTTTTGCGAGAACAAGGCGCGAACCACAGCAGTTCTGATCTACAGTGCAGCCTCCTAACCACTGTGCTGAATACACCCAACAAAGCTCTCTAAAATAAACAAACTGTATGAAAATAAAATAAAAGAAAAACAATTGTTTCGATATGACGAACACACTTCTACCTATGGAAACTAACTTAAGTTTATACTTGTGAAATTATTTCGTAATATCTCGTATCTAACGGCATCTATCGTGATAAATGAAACCATCTAAGATTCCGTCCTCTCTGTTGCTTTTTGTTTGTCGTTAAAATATTTTTACCATAAGAACAGAGTTCACGTAAAAAATAATAATAATTCAAATTCTTCTACGTTATTAAGACTGTCTTGAGAACTTCTGGGAACAAAACACCCACGCTTTGCTTAAGCCAGCAGGTGGCGTTTACAAAGAACCGTTGTTCAAGAGCTCACGAGGCGTGTCGAAAGAGAGATAGATGCTGGTTTTAAAACCTGCAGGAGCTCCTCTCTATATCAAAGTATACAAATCTTTTTATAATCATGTCTGTAGATAATTTAGAAAAAGTTAGTGAAACATATGAACTGCACTTTTTAAAGGAATAAATGTATCCACTTCCAAAGAATGTATGTTAATAATTTCTGTCTAAATATGGGGCATAATAATAACACTTACACGCTAGCTACATTGACCCGAACATCATGACCATAGATAAATCTTTCCAAAATAATTTTAGCATTTATATAAAACCATAATTTGGTTTTATAGTTTTATATAAACGCATAATGCAAGAAGTTCAAGTCAGGGGGCGTTAAAATAATCATTTATAGTTTTTAAAATTTCTTGAGTATGCAAGTGATTTTTGTAAGAAAAAAAAATTCAGTTTTACGTCCACTATATAAATAGATATGTATATAAATTTAAGATCAATGTCCTCTTAATTTCTATTCATATTTAGAAAATTAAATAACATCGTACAAGCTAAAATTGATAAGACTCCGTTTAGGATTCGAAACCTACCCGTATAGATGAATTGAACAATACTTCTGCAAAAAACTTCTACAAACTTCTCAAAAAACTTGTAAGACATAATGCTTAAAGCTGAGCACAAATACATTAAAACGTTTATTTATGCAGAAAATTCAGGTTCCTCCTTTCATAGTGACTTCTCTATTCCTCTTAACGTATTTAATCTTGGTAAATAACTTTTCAGAAAATATATTTTCCACATTTAAAAATTTAATCCGCTATTGTAAGAATAAACTTTCTTTTGAAATTCTCACAACATAAAGTCGAAGCCTAAACTCTATAATAATATCCCACAGAAGCATTCGTAAATGTTTTAATTTTTACTTTTATGTACTTAGTTACGATACAATATCACCTAAAGGTTGTCTCTGCAAAACCAAGATATAATTTATATTATCCACTTATTTTTCCAAAGTCCTGTGTCATGAAATGTTTGAAATATGTTGCAAACTGAAAATAATCAAATCGCTTTTAGCCTGTCCTTCTGCTGAGTAATGCTATATTGTATTTGCAACCAAAGTAAGGAAGAAAATATGTGATTATGAAGTTTTTATTTTATCATATTATTTTACCTCGTTCCTCATGTACACCCGAATATTGTTCTACGGATTATGCAGAATGCTGACTAGTTAGTTAATAGTCACCGACAGGTTCTACGACGGGAAGGTGATGCTTTATCCCCAATAACTTAAGAATACATTTAATCTCTCATTGCAACATGTAAAAATGTATGTCCAATTGCGAAGCTGGAACTTTATAGTTGTTTTAGTTTAATAAAAAATTGCTAGTTGACGTTACATTTATGATATATTTTGTACAAGTACAAACCAGTAAATAGTGATAGGTTTAGGATTTGTTTCTAGTTAAGCACAAAGCTACACAAAGGATTATCTGTGCTCTGCCCACCACGGGTATCAAAACCCGGTTTCTAGCGTTGTAAGTACGCAGATATACCAGTGTGCAACTGGGGGGGTAAGTTTAGGAACATGAAAGTTTAGTAAGCAGTATGCAAATAAGATGTTGTTAAATACTTTGAAACACCAACTAGTGACACTTCCAAGAAAAAGCGCCACAGAAATGTTAACAGTCTTAACTCTTTTTAATATAAAAATATGTATAATATTTGAAACTCATATATAACCTTAAAAAACAACCTAAAATACTAGTATAAAACAAATAATTTCAACACAGGTGACTTTTCATAGCTATATAAAATTCTCACTTCAACCACACCTTTCCAAAGTAAAAATGATTAGATGCGCATTCTAGAAACAACAAAAAAATCTTCCCTTGACGTCTAGAAGTGTATATGGATATAAAACGTAAGAAATTGACTTTTATAAAATTG
>NW_013665866.1:258580-263567 GCF_000517525.1 Limulus polyphemus | reverse complement strand
GAAAGTGCTCTATTTCAAGAATAGATGAAACCAAAATTAAGAATAACAAATATTTTCATTCCTTGCTTTTGAAGTTCATATTTTATGTTGTGTTGTAGCCTACAGAGTGCATAATTCTTCTCGTGATTCATGGCATGCGCACATTTTACTGACGTCACCACAGTATAAAATGCAACATTAAGTGTTTCTTATGTGACGTCATTTTTAGTGTCTACTGACTGATTGACAGACAATACACTACTGTATAATGATGCGAGTAGTTGAAACAAGTGACCCCTCCAGACAGCCTTCGGCTCCCTTTCGGGGAAAGTATCCAGCTGTTGCAGTGGTGCAACGATTGAACAAATATGTCATGGAGAAAATTTGTATCCACCTGACTTGTGTCCCTTTTCCAGGTGGAGATTCTTCTTAATTATCTATCTTGCTTACTGTTGCCTGAGACCAGTGGACGGCTTTTGCCACTGACTTTTGTGTTCGCGTATTCTTACCCATTATAAGACTCCGCATGTTATTTACAACTTGTTTCAGATCTCTTTCTGAATGGCCTGGTTGCCCATGTTAATCCATACTCCATTGTTTTCCAATGCCATAAAGTAGAAATAAAATTCATGTCTTCGAAATTCTAAATCCCCTGTCTGAAAATATCTTTATGATCTGAGTGTATGAATATTTTTCTTTCTCATAATAGATCACTTTTCAGTGACATCGAGCTACGTACGAAGGCCAAACAATGTCAAAATGTTGTTCTGATACATGCCATTCCACCGCGACTTTATGTCGGCTGTAGTTATTTAGTGATTAATGATTTGTATATTGAAAATCATTTTGATATAACATACTCAACCCTTTATATAACCGTGTAAGCGCAAAACTTTAAATATAAATGTTATCCTCAATAATCGCTTCTTGTTTCAAATCTATAAAAAAATCTTTGAAATTTAAATCTGAAGTGTTAGAAACAAGAACCACTAAACTGTTGACTAGTTAAACTAAACTATTATAGTGCGACAAACTAATATATTATGTATTATTTCAACGCTCACATGTGTGTCATTTGGAAGCAGCTATGTGTTATTAGCCCAATAGCTAGTCATTTAAGTTCACCTTAAATAATATCCTTCTGTTACCTAAACTCAGACTGAAACTACTAAAGCTGAAATCTTTATATTTTGGAAGTATTAAATGGGTATTGGTTTAAAATGAGAATTAATCTTATAAATATTGAATATACCACATATACCAATATTAAAAACATTTTGTGATATTATTACATTTGTTAGTTCTAGTGTACTACTTACAATTTAAAATATAAATAGCAAGATTGGTAAATAATTTGACAAAAACAAAACATTTAAGAACATTTTACATAATTAGGAAGAAAAACACTAAAACGGCACTACTTCCAAATATATTCTGAATAAAATAAAATTAAGCACCAAACAATGGAAAGATAAAAATAAAAAACAAAAAAGCGGCATTAAGATCAAAACAGAGAGAACCAAGGTACAAGCTATACAACATGAAATATCGTAAAATGTATGTTGATTTTAGAGGCATCGTGCAGAAAAACCATAATCCAAAACCATAAAAATAGAAAACCGTAATCAATTTCATAATGAAACGCCGAAAATTCCCACGCTTATGGGCCCCGAATCTTTAAGTACCTAGCCATGCCTCTGGACCATGCATCAAAATTAACCACATAATACTAGCTTGGTGGTTTGCCAGTTCTTCTTCATGATGAGTAAAATTGATTCAAATAAAAATAAATAATGATTAATTAGTGTTAAAATAAATATTTCCTCCCAAATAAAATTATAACTGAAGTGTTCAGATTTTATATTTTATTTTGGAATAAGTTATATTAACATCTGTTTTTGATGAAGTATTTAAAAAAAAAAAAGAAATTGATAGTCTTAATTTTTGAATTTTACCCCCCTGTTGTAATTATTATTCAGATTGTGTAAATTGTTTAACTTCCCGCCTGCAGAAATACAAATTGTCAGTGAACGAAACTAAAGCTTTTGCATTAATTTCGGTCTTATTTTTTAGCTAAAATAGTTCGAAAATGGTGAATTATTGAAGTAGGTGATGTCAAGAACTGTAAACTTCAGTTATTCATATGAATAGAAACTCCAGCGCGCATGCTCCCAGCGTCGTGTGACTTCCGCTGTCATAACATTGCCCCTTCTTTAGTATTGTTCGTCCCTAATAATAGCCACTTACATTAAACCAATAGATAATTAACAATAACTTGATTAAATGTACATAATTTACAAACACAAAATTAAAATACGATTAAAGGCTCTTAATTTTACAGGATGTATCTTCTTTCGTACTGGTCTCTGTCTCAATGGCTTCTGCTTCACGTGGGGTTCATCTGCTTCATCAGGAAATGTCCCATTATCGGTAACAGTCACATAAGTGGTAGTAACTTTATTAACGGCTTCACTGTTTTCCTTCTCAAAACAGGGTAGAGTTTCTTCTTCGACAGTGGCTTTTTCAGGTGACTGTTTTCGTTGTTCATTTCGTTCCAACTGAAATGTCCTGGAACGTGATAACGCCAAAGCCTGTTTGTCATGCACCACCTTTGGCTTACCGCGCAGACCACATTTTATTTGGAAAGTCACGTCTGAGAGACGATCCACTATGTCATATGGGCCTTCCATGAAGAAGACAACTTATGAGACTTCCCTTTGGATTGACGCAGCACAACTTCCGTAACTTTCTCGGTGTAACTGTTTGCCAGGTCGTCACTTTCCCATCTCCGGAGAAGAATACCATCTTCAAGCTTCAACTGGCCCCATTGTGCCCAATAGTTCTTTGTCACAGGACTTAAGCTAGACACCTCTTTCCAAGAAGGGCGCAAAACACTTGCTTGTAGAAAATCATTTATTGGCTTCAAATCTTGGTCTTTCTCCTGTTCTGCTTTAATATCTATATTTGGTTCCACTTCACTATCATCAACTCCTTCAGTCACCTTGACTTCAGCTTGATGGCACCTGGTTATTTCAACCTCTCTTTTGCAACAATATCTGCAGTCATTTTTGCAGGGTCTTCGGCTCAGTCCATCGGCATTTCCATGATATTTTTTTTCTCTATATTCAATTTCATAATTATACTGGTCTATCTTTCCGATCCAACGTGACAGTTGTCGCTCTGGGTTCTTTAATGATCTTAACCAATAATGCAACATGGTCTGTCCTGATGGTAAACCTGGCTCCATATAGGTAAGGATGGAAATATGTCAGACTCTTTACTATAGCAAGGAGTTCCCTCCGTGTTACACAGTAGTTTCTCTCTGGTCTACTCAAAACCCTACTGAAGTAGGCCACCACATGTTCGTTTTCGCCCACTTTCTGAGACAACACTCCTCCAATTCCGACATTACTAGCATCACAATCCAGTATGTACGGCAGTGAGGGATTTGGAAGCTTTAAAAGTGAAGCTGAGGCCAATTTTTCTTTCAATGTCTTGAAAGCATGCTGACAGGAAACTGTCCATTCGAACTTCTGGCCCTTTTTTTCAAATCATATAGTGGAGCAGCTATAGTTGCAAAGTCCTTCACAAACTTCCGGTAATAGGTATAGAGTCCCAAGAAACTTCTTAACTCTCCCACATTGTCTGGTGTTGGCCAATCATGCACTGCTTTTACCTTGTCAGGATCAGTTCGCACACCACGCTCACTTACAATGTGACCCAAGTAAAGCACCTCTTTCTGGAACAAGTGGCATTTCTTGGGATGGAGTTTGAGGTTTGCTGCTTTCAAACGCTTGAATACTTCCTCCAGCATGGACATTTTCTCATCAAACGTTGTTGCAAACACAATGACATCATCCAGGTATACTAAGGCTATCCTCTATTGTAGGCCTTCCAGTACTCTTTCCATCAGCTTCTCAAATGTTGCTGAAGCATTGTATTGCCAGAGACTTTGGCCATAACTAAATGCAGTCTTAGGTTTATCTGCTTCAGCCATTTTCACTTGATGGAAACCTGACTTTAAGTCCAGAGTTGAAAACCATCAGCCTCCACTTAGAGCATCAAGAGTATCATCAATTCTTGGCAGTGGGTATGAGTCCTTTTCAGTTATACTGTTAAGAGCCCTGAAGTCCACACAGCAACGTTGGGTTCCATCCTTCTTCTGGACTAACACGATGGGAGCTGACCAGGGACTATCTGATTTCTCGACTATCCCTTCCTTAATTAGTCCATCCATAACCTTCTCCATCTCTTGTCGTTTTGCTGTTTCTATTCTACTCGGAGGGATCTTTATTGGACGTTGATTGCCTGTGTTTATTCTGTGCTCTACAAGGTCTGTGCAGCCGAGATCACGATCTCCTTTCGAAAGTCGTCTGCATAATTCGCCACAGTTCCCTAACCTGAAGAGCCTGTGATGATGACAAATGAACTATACTCTTCTTATAGAGGTCAGTTAAATATTCTGGGAGAGGATATCCTTTCTTTATGGTTGTATTTCTTGCCTTAACATTAACTGGCTCCAACTCCTGGCACACACCCAACAATGCTCCTTCCTTAAGTGTCTGTTCACATTTAGAAAAATTGGCTACTGTTATGGGTACTACTTGATGACCTGCCACAAGTGACCTTCCAATCTTCACATCCGCTGGCCTGGATGGGTCTTCCACTGCTTCCACGAACATCAGGCTTCCTTGAAGATGTTCTTTTATTCTACCCGAAATTATCTTCTCTGACATAGGGGGTATTGTAGTTGACTTAAGTGCTGTGACATGTAAATCAACAGAAGCAGCAACACTTACCGGAATTTAGCCTTTGTTGTTCCCAAACGTCATTTTATCAAAACTAACTACACACTTCCTCGGTAGTAAGTAGTCCAACCCTAGTATGCATTGATCTTCAATGTCAGCCAATTATACTTTGTGTCAGTCCTTCATGCCTATGAGCTCAATAGTTACCCATACTGGTCCTCACAACCTTGCATAATGTCCTGTCACACCACAGAGCTTTT
>NW_013665866.1:257151-258101 GCF_000517525.1 Limulus polyphemus | reverse complement strand
GCTCTATAGTTGTGATTGCTGTCTGCTGACAACTGTCCAAGCATTTCCAGTGGTTGTCCCTTCAAGCTCGTTGCGAGGTACACTGCTTTCTGCTTCTCTGTCCATCCATTCATTTCTGCCAGTAGCTCAAATTGTGCTCTATGTGCTTCCCACGGTGCCTTCCCATCGAATTCCTGTGGCTTCCTTCGTACTAGATCACCCCTATTGCTGACACTCGTGTCTGGAATGTGACTTCTGGCAGGACTGAAGATGTCTGCATTAGGGTTTAGCTGCGGGGTCTGGAAGGGACTTCCTGTTGTCTGGGGCTGATTAAGTCCATGGTTAATATATCCTTCCTGTGTGAAGGGCAATAAATCATCCTTTAATCTATTTAATTCACTTTGAAATTTACTAATCTTTTCCATTTGTGTATGCTGGCTTTCTCTCAACTGTTGGAGACTTTCTTCTTGTTTAGCTTCTTTCTCCTCCAAATATTGCTGTAGTCTCTCTTCTTGTTTATTTTCTTTCTCCTCCAACCACTGCTATAGTCTCTCTTCTTGTTTATTTTCTTTCTACTCCAACCACTGCTGTAGTCTCTTTTCTTGTTTATTTTCTTTCTCCTCCAACCACTGCTGCAGTCTCTCTTCTTGTTTCTTTTGTCGTTCTTCTTGTTTCTTTTCTTTTTCTTTTTCCTCCAACAACTGCTGTAATCTCTCTTGTTTATTTTGCTCTTCGAGTTGCCACTTTTGCAGGTTTTCTTGTCACTGCTGTTGTCTCTCTTCTTGTTTCTTTTCTTGTTCCTCCAAATTGCTGCTATCTCTCTTCTTGTTTCTTTTCTCGTTCTTCTTGTTTCTTTTGTTGGTCTTGTATTGCTGCCATCAAATCTGCTAAGTCGTAGTTTGATTTGCCACTTCTCGTTTCCATTTGTTTTTCTCTATCTCACTCTCTGACACCAATTTGTTGCGTATCTG
>NW_013665866.1:251710-256800 GCF_000517525.1 Limulus polyphemus | reverse complement strand
TGTCGTAACACTATGTTATATATATGAAAATCTGCCTTTCAGATCAACGACTGTGTAGGTCATGTGTAACTGTGTAATAAATAGCTTTGTTTTGTCGGTATTTTATCGTATAAGCTGATCAAAAATCAAATCTATAACTTAAACGACCTCATAGTCATAGATGTCATGTGTTTGAACTTGAAGCGTCTGTGTGTTTCAGGTATGGTGACTTTTATGAGCTATTAATTTCTATTAATGCAACGATAAAAATTGCATTATACCTGTCAACGGGCTTTAAAACTAAAAGGACAGTCCTTACCCGAATTCTGCTTTATAAATTTCTCATAGAAAATTCTTAGCTTACTAGCTTACATCCTAACAGTTTTCGTGCATGTAATTTGAGAATACTAACAGAGTTTCAACCATTATGTCTATTACGTCCCAACCGGCCTGATGAGCCCCTGGTATTGGTAAAAGTCAATGGAGGCTTGTCAGAAAAAGAAAAGCAGACCATTTTTCCTCATATATTTCGAAGAAATAAAATATTTCTTATCTTCTTTTATGAATACCTATATTTCATTTGTTTTGGGCATATTTTTGTAGCAAAATGCTCAATAATATTTTTTGTCCTGCTCGATGCCATTCATTGAAGTGACATCTCGTGGTGCGAAGCACAGAACACTTGTGCCTCTCGGCTTTTTTATTCTCTGTACAATTTCTCTATAATTGCGATGGAAACAGGCGAGAGGAGCCAAACTTTCTTAATGATTTTGACAAATATTTTGAGACCGACTAAACAGCTAATGAAGCCAATCAGAATCTGTGTTTAAAAACAACCAATGGAAATATTTTTAAATCAAAGATGATATTGTATGTTATCATACCTGTAAAGTTTCCTTAGCTAGCTGTGAAGAGGCCGAAGTTGATAGACCACCATATTAATTTTGTTGTATTTCTTTACTGAGAAAAGAAATGTTGCGGTGATTATGAGAAAAGAAATTAAATATATGAGAGGAAAGATAAACTTATATCATTTACAAAGAATATGTATGTGTAATCCTTCGTGGGAACAAATTAAATGGCAAACACCTAGAAATTATTCATAGATTCCTAACAATTATTAAAAAATTACAATTTTTTTCTGATTGAAAAAAAAAGAATATACATAATATAACTCAAAAATAATACCTTCAAGTTTTTCAGTCTAATCATAAGTTTATTATTTTGTTCTGCGAGTAAAATCCCTACAATAACGGTTTTATAAATAAATAACCTTATCTTCATCAACTATTTTGTTTCAGGTTGTCGTACAAAGCTACACAAAGGACCGTCCTTAATTTGGAACTGATAAACTACAGGGAAGCCAAATAGTCAACATCACCCACCAACAACCATTGTACTATTTTTATCAGATTGAAAAGTGGGATTGGATGTGCACACGTTATCACATGCCCACAGTCTCAAAGTGGGGAGCGCGTTTTTGCTGCAAAGGAGCACAGACCGTGAATTTTCAGATTCAATTCAGGGCATGCTAACCGCCAGGCTACGCCCAGTTTACTCCCTCCCCATCAACTGCAATTAAATAATCTAAAAAATTATAACTCATTCGCGCAAGTTCTTCTGACATTCTAGCTCATTAAAAATATAAGCAATCAACATGGTGCTAAATATAAAATTATTGTACAGGTTAAAGCAAAGGAAGGTAATAAGATTCCCATTTAGAATAAGTCCATGTTACCTCTAAAATGAGAAGACAGTTTTCTATACAGATGATAACCTATGCGGTAGATGGAGAAAGGTGCTTCAGTTAAACATTTCTACTCTCTTTGTTATCATGCTGAAACAAATTTTCTTAAAAGAGATTTACAGCTTGTATGTCAACACATTCAACCGTACATGTTAAAATACACACTTGAAATTTTCGAGGGCTTCCAGCGAAAATAATTCCCTTTTTAATGTATCTATTGATTCACTAACGTTTGACTATCCTGAATTACAAAAGGTTTGTGTGTGTCTGTAAATAATGATTTCATGTATACTGTTTGTGAACGCAAAATTATGGAGCGTTTCTAGATAGGTGTACAACGATTTAACTTTAAATTCTCAGGCACAGTTTTTTTTTTCAAGGAAAATCAGCTGTCAGGCCATCTATCGTATATATTTAACTTTAAAATTATCAAACATAGTCTTCTTTTATGTAAAATCTGCTGCCAGGTTATTGTACAGATTTATATTTATAATTTCTCAGTTTTTGTTGTTGTTGTTGTTGTTTTGTTTTTTCATGAAAATCAGCTGTTACGTTATCCGTTATCATGTTTGTCTAACTTTAAAATTCTCAGGCACAGTTTTCTTTCACGAAAAAATCAACTGTCAGATTATCGTACAGATTTAACTTTATAATTTCTTAGTTTTTTCATGGAAAATCAGCTGTTAGGTTGTCATTCAGATTTAACTAAAATTCTTAGGTACCGACTTCATTTATGGAAAACCAGATGTTAGGTTATCGTAGAGATTTAACTGTAACATTCTCAGGTACGGTCTTCCTTAATAAATTCAAATGCCATGGTTATCGTAGATATTTAAATTTAAAATTCTCAAGCACAGTATTCTTTCGGGGAAAATCAACTGTTAGGTATCTTCCAGATTTAAAAAATATGAGACAGAGCATATAAGATGTTGCTGATGGCAAAGACATCAAAGTTAAAACAATGGGTTTAAATCGCACAAATAAGATCTAATTACTCTTCGAAATTTGTATCATTTACAGCCGAAGAATCTTTTGATTAATTGTTCTAATATTTTACCTATAGAATCTTCCCAGATCCGGTCAAGTATTTGAAACTAGATGCTGAATCTACATAGTATATCACAAAATATTTGAAAACAAAACATTGATTTGTGCTAGAATACTTTAGAACACCATTAAACCAAAAAATCAGAAAAAGGTTTTTTTGTTTGTTTTGAATTTTGCGCAAAGCTACACGAGGGCTATCTGCGCTAGCCGTCCCTAATTTAGCAGTATTAGAATAGAGGGAAGGCAGCTACTCATCATCACCCACCGCCAACTCTTCGGCTACTCTTTTACCAACGAATAGTGGCATTGACAGTCACATTATAACGCTCCCACGGCTGAAAGGGCGAGTATGTTTGGTGGGACGGGGATTCGAACCCGCAGAATACGAGTCGAGCGCCCTAACCATCTGGCCATGCCGGGCCTCAGTAAAAGGAAAGGTATAAACGTACATGATGCAAACCATCTTGTTTGACCTATAAATATATTTCTTCAAATGTGTAGCTTATCAGCAAGGGTGGTCTGGGGTCATAAGATACGTCATGGTATTGAAATTGATCGCGGCTGTTGGTCCAAGTCGGAGCTATAGAAAGTGGGGCTTCACGTTCAATGTATAATCAGCAGTGTGCTTGCCACTAGTGAATACTTAGAGCCTTTATATCGGTAAATAAACTATACATAGGGTCCTGAAGCAGTAATTATGTGTATGGTTTTCGGCTATTTCCTAATACGGTTTCACACTAGGTTCCGCAATAACCTTGGTTATGAATTGGAAGAAGTAGCGTATGTAATTAGGCTTCAAGATATAACTTATTTTTATGTTTTGTTAGGGCACAGCGTCGGCTGCCTTTCCTAAGCCATTTAAGAAATAACCAAAAAAGCTTTTATATGGATCATGTTAATCAGATGTAAAGAATAGTCAGGTCAAAGTTTAAATATGACCAGACATTGTGCAAGAACTGTGGTAAATCCAATAATATGTAAAATTAAAAAATAGTATAATTTCCTTTGCTAAATTTGATCATTTCATGTTATTGTGCTCATGTCGAGTGCTATTTTATTGAATATGAATTATTTGAAAAAGTAAATATAAATAATTGTGTTTTTGTACAGAGCTGTTGTATTGCAGCTTATAAAAAAATATATTGTTCATGCTCATTTATTACAGTTTTACAAAATATACGGATACCATAATGTTAATAACAGGGCGTATAGCTTAGTAATAAATCACTTTCTTTGAAAGATAAAAATTTAAGCGAAAGAAGTCTACACAGAACAAAGAAGGAAATTACTATTTAACATAGAACGTATATGTGTCGACTTCCTTAACAACCTGTAATTGATATTGATGAAGGCTCAAGAAATTCAAGCGCATGCTCTCTTACGATGACATCCGTCATCTTCATCCGGATAATTTTCACTGGCAGCGGTTACTCTAAATGACAGTTCTATATTGCTGACATACTTCCGTGGTTGAGCAATGATGATTTATTTCTCTAATAATGCACAAAGAGCGACAATCTTATATTTAAACCTAACCGTCCAAGCTCTCGTGAGTGGCAAGTAATCAGTGCCCTTTCTCCTGTTCCACGTAGAATGTTGTCAGACCAAAGGCTGCGTCTCCCTGCATATACATTTTAAGTTTCGTGCGGCATATTAATCACTACTTCTACTTCAGATTCAAAAGAAAATTTTGTTGTGCTTTATAAAGGCTTCGACTTACACCTTGAGAGATTTTACATTCTTTCTTGAAAAAGTACCAGTGAGTTGCTAAGTTGAGAATGTAGTTCATAGGGTGTGACTGAGAGTCAAACAATGCATGGGTTTTCTAGTGGTATTTTAGAGAAAGAGAAAGATAAGCCCTATAAACAAATCCACTTTTCAGTGACAAAAGTAATGCAAAAAATAGAAAACAACAATAACAAGTATAATTAATTTGTTTAAGCATAAAGTAGATGGCAGACAATTTCAAGATAATACTACACATTACACTAAATATTTATATATATACTTATTATTCCTTTGGTGTCGTAGACTGTATATTAATAACCATACTCTTACACTCAATACTTATACACATGTATCCATTATAAATTCACACGTTTCTTTCAGCTGTTCCTTCTAAGTAAAGCAATACGGACGAAGTACAGATCGATTGTAACTAATAGAATTCATAGTGCGAGAGAAATAGGGGTGAGATTGATAATGAGGTCTAGCATTACGAGAACCTAAGAGGGCATTCTCGTTGCTACTGGTGAAGTCATTATTATCTAGTTACGTTTTTTCGTTATATATATATATATATATATATATATATACT
>NW_013665866.1:205475-250710 GCF_000517525.1 Limulus polyphemus | reverse complement strand
AATTCAAAAAATAAACTTACCGTTTAGTTCGCAGCTCAAAATTAAGGCTGAGTATGTCTGAACTATAAAGTGCGGATAAGGTTCGTTCAGTCGAACAAATAAACAATATGTATATTTGAATTTGCTGTCCGTCTTTATCTATTTGTCCATTTTCTGCCTAACTAAATCTACCTACGGTTTCTTTTGCCTGACACTCTATAACTACCGCCTAGATTTTTTACTTTTATTCGAGGTTGTTCTACTACAGTTAATACACTAGTGTGAGTGAAATCAAAATCTAATAATTAAAATTAAACCATTTTCATCAATTTCATAAACAAATTCAAGCGTTGCAAGTTAATTACATGTTAGAGTAGGTTCATTTGATTAATCTTAAGTTATCTGCAAATTTAAGCATCCGTCAGTGATAGTGTATGCTATTTCTATAACACTAACATTTAAATTATTAGCCTCATACTTACTAACTTTATATTTTAACAATATAACAAACCATTTTGATAGTAATGTTATATCTAGTGAAATTTTAAAATAAAAATATTTTATTGTAAATTGACTCAGTGCGACCTGTCAGATGTTCTACTGTATATTAGCTAAACATGATTTTTTTAATATTTTTTATGTATTTCTTTACATAAGACCTTACGAGTATGAGCGAGATAGAAGAACAAAGAAAAATGGTCTAGTTTTATTGTACAAAACGTAAACTGATGTGAAGACCACACATGAACTTGCTAAGTCTTGGGACCCTCACTACATATTGTCACATGTTAGTATATCAAATAGACATTTACATGAATTCTGGGTTTGAGAACAGCAACTCAAGATAGTTAAGCTCAAGGCGAAATTCTTGAATGATTGTAAAAAAGAGAAAGAAGCACATGTGACTTACTAGCCTATTGAACAGAAAGTAGCTCATTATCAGGTAGTTGTGTAACACTCATGGTAGCTCATTATCAGGTAGTTGTGTAACACTCATGGTAGCTCATTATCAAGTAGTTGTGTAACACTCATGGTAGCTCATTATCAAGTAGTTGTGTAACACTCATGACATTTCCGTTTCTTATCTTCTTTTTTTTTTAATGAAACTGGCAAATTACACTAGCCGCACCACCTACTTTTCTCCTGCACAATTTTTCCCTTTTAAATGACTCAATGCCTAACACTAAAGTAATAATCGTGCTACACCAAAACTTGTTATTATAATATCAAAGGAAAATTAAACTATGCTCTTGTCTACGGATTTTATTTACACGCATAATTAGAAAACAAGAACAATCATTTGAGTGTTAATGTATGAAAAAAATTTCACATAAAACAACATAAAAAGTTTTGCTCATAATTGATGGTAGATTTTTTTAATTTTTTTATTGCTCTTTCGTCCCTATGTTTTCTGTCCGTTTTAGGTCTTACCATTTCGTCATCATAAATGCTCTGTCAGCGTCTTGTACTCTTTAAAATTTAATCGGTTTAACTTCACACGTACTTAATACAATCACATATTACCTGTTGTAAAAACGTGCATGCCTAATAACTATGTTTAGCAACTTTCTAAAGGTAATAATCTAAATTCAACGTTGTAATGTATTGCCACAATGGCATATTGTCATATTATTCGTAGAATGTTTAAAACGGTCCTTAAAACCAATTTTTAACACATTTTCGTTTTGAGAAGATGATGACGAAAACTCAAAAAGTTCTTGTTATCTCATTAGTGTCTTGCTCTGGTTCATTTTTCATTTCTTAAAATCGTTTATTCGTTGCCTGTGACCAAGAAGTTCACTTAATCAGTAAATTTCTCACAACGTGTGTGGTTTCAACCTGCACGAGGGAGAAGGTGCTTAGGGTAAAATGTCCGAACTGGGGGTAATATGAAACAGCAAAGGGGGGAATAGTACCTTAGTTTGATTTTTCTATGCAGATAATAAATGTGTGTAGGATTTTATGAGGGGTCACTGTCTTTTAAACACTCGCAACATGATCTTCATTAGTAGTCGACATGGGAGGTATTTCTAAAATGAACGTTGATGGCAGGTTATAGTATATAACTCTTTTCCAAATAAGGAGGGTATAAGGAAGTTAAAATACCTTCGTACCCCACACATTCACATTATTCATGTGCAAGCAAACTATAAGACAGATTGGTAGTTGAGGTATGTATAGCCTCGGCTTAACATATCTGAATAAACACGAACATTTTGATATTTAATTCTCGAGAAGGCTATTACGAACACTCCCCTCTTTTAGCTGTGCACAATGCACATGCCACTTATTGTAAGTCATAGGTCTGCTAGAGAAGTTTTGTGTTGTTGATTCCCAACAATGAGTAAGATAATTTTATTACGATATTTTAAAAGATACTTATTGATTAACTTTAGCAAAGTTATTAATTCTAAAAGAATGTGGAATAATGAATAAATTATTATTAATACAGTTGTTTGTAAGTAACAATATCAAAACAAGTCTTACATATTAGAATTTCAAATGGTTTGAAACCGAGCTAAATGATACTTTCAATTTAGTAGTTAAATTGTAATTTGGATTTAGTAGTTGAGTAAAAGCCGATATATCGTCAGTTTATGATATTTTCCAACAAGATTGATACACACAGTTTTCTTTTTTAATACAAATACGTTTTAATATACAAACAATTATACAATTTAAGAAAACAGTTATTACAAATCAAATAGTTATTACAAACAATGATTTATAAACAAATGTTTCAAAACTTACAAACAATATAAAGTCATCTTTCTAGTTTAGAAATTCCTTGATATCTTATCGAGAGTTCACGACGAGCCAGTTGATTACGAGTTGATATAGGTACAATTCACTTGGTAGGGAGCGAGCCAGCCCTGTAGTTCTCGCTGATCACACACCGATTACAGGTCGAGTTTCACCGATGACGTCAGGTAATGTTTTCGTAAAAATACTAATGTCCGATGGGAATCCACTGAAGTTGACCGATTTCTAATGTTCGAACTTTGTAATGGTTCCTGGTCAAATATCTGAAGTTTTCCGATTGATAAGCGTTATAACAATAACAGTTATAGCTTCCGAAGTTTTATAGCACACTGACTATAGCGAACTAATTATAGACACTCACTTTAACGCCACTCGAGAATTTGTAATCTCGTGATCTAACAAGTGAATAAAAACACTAGATTGAGCTTTAACAAGTTAGTTTACAAGATATAGCTGATATATCTATATCAAAATTCGCAGTGATATAGGTCACAAGAAAAAAAATGTACAGCCATATAGCTTCGGGGGGTGGTTGGGAGTGTTCAAACATCCTTGTATTGTTGGTTATATATATAGCCGTGGGAAGGTTTTCTAGAAAATTCAGATTACGTAACAGTACTGAACTACATTTAAGCGTTTACGTATATACATATATTGTTGATTCTTACTCTCGAGAATCTTCTAGAACTTTAAAGAATAGGCGGGAGTTTCGCAATACATATTTAACAGCATAATATATGTATGTTTCTAAATATAAATTTAACCTAAAAAAACGTTGATATTAAAATAAATATATAATGACAAATTCGTTACACAAAGTGCACTCAAGTCAGGGGGTGGTTGGGAGTGTTCAACCATCCTTTTGAACCTCGACGTTTTTGATTTGCCCTAGTTCTGCAAAAGCTGTCGAATGTGGTGTTATAATATTATATTCATCATATCTTTCGTTTGTTAGTGTGTTTCTTCAGTCTGACATGAATCTTGTTATAGACCATATGTGAAAAATACTCGGTGAAAGAAACTGTAATTAAAAAATATGCCAATTTTGTTAAAAATGAGAAACGAATGAATAGTTTTGTTAGATAGCGAATTCTGTTTTTAGTTGGTTATGGTTTTGTCTATCGTTCATTTATTATTCCTTCTATCGTTTAGTTTATCTATGAATCTTTAGTTATATTTAAAACGCTAACTCACCTTCTAGATAATCATGTTTATTTTGAGTATTTTGCATGTATTATAAGACTGGTATCAGTTTCCCCTAGCAGTGATGTAGATATCATTAATGTTGCACTAAAGTATGTATATTATGAACAGATATTTGCACAGGATTATGTAAATTACGACAACATGATTTGTAATCTCGGGATCTATCAAGTGGATAAAAACACTAGATTGAGCTTTAACAAGTTAGTTTACAAGATACAGCTGATATACCTATATCAAAATTTGCAGTGATATAGGTCACAAGAAAAAAAAACAGTACAGTCATTACTAATCTATCTGAATTACATTTTGTTTCTCAGTGTAAAACAACTTTCCATCAGTTTTCACGATTCCCATATGAATACATACAGACTGGTGAAGATGTTTTTAAGGCTTTACGAAACTGTAATACTTATACACGATGAGTTGATAGGTAATACTCTAAATCTTCGGAATCCATTTCTTCATAATACTTTTCAGTTTTTTGTTGCTTTGACAAGTACGCCCTATTTTCTATTTAGCAGCTTAACAGTTGGTTTTGGGATAAAAATATATATAATGAATCCTGTGAAGTGTTAAAGATGTGTGTGTGTATATGAGCTGGCATACACCAACTCGCACGCTTTTATCTATCACAGACAGACACTAAAATAACACAAGAAAAATATTAATGGTTTCTAGTTCATAGGTCTATCAGTAAAGTCAATAGCTTATATACATGTTATTGCTACGCGGCCTTTTTTTTCTGATAATCATGTGTGTGATATTGCACTTTTCTTAATATAGAAAGGGGTGTCGTGAATGCACGAACATTGAACCACTACATCAAAACAGTGAATATATAAATCAAACATCATGCAGGCCTTAAACAACTGTTTCATATTACAATAAGGCCCTGTAACCGTATTCGACGTGGAAAAAAAATCATTCTTTTCATAAGTGAGAGTAAGGAAGGATCTATGAAAAGGTAATGTTCTTCCTGTATTAAAAGCATGACTCATGCTTAAGGGAGAGTTATTATTGTTCAAGGAAATCCTATCGGTCACTGTCTGTTCAACAGAATCACCAGTCATTGTACCAAACTATTTTCAAACTTACAACTTTATAAACTGTGATAGCCGCCGAATGATTGTGATAAATGATCTTTATACGAGCCAAAAAAGTTAGTGTTAGAAAAAAAAATGTCTCGGAATTATTCATTAGCTATCTCAATATTTATTATTTTTCATTTATCTACAATTTCATCTACATAAGCTACAATGTAATAATATGAAAGATAAAAAGACATTTGAAAACTGTGCAGATCCAATATACAGCATTTGTCTTTAAGAAAAGCATCAATATTCAAAATAATTGAAAATGTCAGCATCGGTCAAAAGTCCAAGATATCAACAGTCACATTTTCATTAAGTATGGAAAAAAAGAAAGGTGTTGTTTTGGGTTATACGTTATATTTATAACGAACATTACAGTACTAGGTATAGAAAGATAATTTTGTAACTCAACAAATTGAATACTCAATAATTATTAGGTCCCCTCTACCTAAAATATATACATTGATTTGTTATAAACCCTATAATTTTCTTGGGGCTATCAACCGGTATTTCCTTCCATTTTTGTTGAACATTTGTAATCGCGGCTGAGTTTTTGTATTTCCAAGTACAAACTTTTAGCTTATAGCTCCGTCATCTCTTGACCGACTTGAGATCTAATTACAGTTATGGAATCAGGAGACCAAACCATATCGATTGATGTATTTTACCACGCCCAAGGTCTCATAGATTAATCTATTCTAATCCTGCCTAAAAGAATTTCAATTTGAGGGTAGGCTTTTAGAAATCTTGATGAATAGCTTGGTATTGCTGGCGCACAAAAATATAGCTAATAAAAAGAGAAACTAAGGTCTCAGATTAATTTACTCTAATCCTGCCTAAAAGAATTTCAAGTGCCGCGGCTGTTGAAGATTCCCTCATTATATATATATATATATATAGTTTTCTTTTACTTTTTCAAAAATACTTTTCAACCTATGACAAATTCTCAACTGGATTAACATCGAGAATTTGGACTGACCATTTCATAACTTGTATCAACAGATCTTTCCCTCCCCTTGAAACACTGTTTTATTCAGTAGTAGTGTATAAAAATAGGCAAATAATCTCAACAATAAAAAGAGGCTGGAGTGACTTAACTGACCAGGAAATGACTGGTGATTAACGAAGAAAAGATTAATTAAATGGCTAGACCATGTAGTCTGCTGTGGACCAAAGAAATAATATTTTACATAAAAGCTCTGGTTCAAAATAGACAGTTCTTTATTTACGGGAATAAGTAAGTTAGAGCATTTTTTGAGTTGTTACAATGGACTTTAAATCAAATGTCTAAAATTATAAGGGGGATAAGCATAGTAGCTCTCTACCCTACCAACCCCCGATTATATCTAAGTTGGACATAACCTATTCAAAGTTCATTAGTATTCATGCAATTTCACTTTATTTTTTAAATTATTCTGACCAGAGCAGGAAACCATTTCTTGTCTGCTGCTTTCACGAGTGAAGATTTAATCCGTAAAGTAAGTAGCACCTAAAGTATCAAATAACACGTGAGTGATTCCTAGTCATCGGCACCGGCAAAGATCTTGAGTGGAAACTAGCTTTTGTGTCAATTATTTGTACCACCACTTAACCTTGGAAGAACATGTCAAATTATTTGATTAATGTAAACACATAAAAACATCTAGACACTTAAAAGAAAAAATACAAAACAAGAAAAACACTTAAGGTCAAAACTTAAAAAGAGAATGTTTTTATTAGGATTATCGAATTAAACTAAATTCTGTGTACGGCCAGTTTTCAATAGGATATGGTTAAAAGGCCGGTACTATATCTGACATCTCAAGGAGAGGATCATTTGATTCCCAGTTAAAACAGACACACACAAAATAAGCCTGTCGGCATTGAATAAACACGCAGAACTTTGTTTTAAAATACATAATATAGTGGTAAGAAACATTTATATCTTATGTAGGAGTACTGTTCTACAAAGCCAACTGTCATAATCAAAGGTCTTCTTTCACTTTGTAAGTTCACATAAATGCTTAAATTATTGTAATTAATTTTTAACTAAATTTTTAATTAACTTGATATCAAGGGTATGTTCGAGGTGAACGTTTGTTGCTACAGTAAAGCAATTATGCCTTTGCATTTGGCTAAGTACAAAACTTTTTTCATACTTTTATTCATTTTGGTATTTTCAATATATTCCCTTTATGATTTATAATAAAAATTCATATACAGAGCACATATATATATTTAAAGATGAGTAGCGATGACGTCAGTGTGAGTCAGCTTATCTTGGATCCTTCCATTATATATGTCAAATTTATTGTATTAAATTTACCGCACGGCTTATTTCGCAAAAAAGGGTAGCTGAAGTCAAAGAGGTGTTTTTTGTTTTTTTTTACATTTACAGTAAAATGTAGTTATTTTTAGCTAAAAATTCAAAAGACACTGCGTAAGAATAAACAGTTATGACTGTCAATTTTGAAAGCTATTTGCCAAATTTTATTTTATTTTTAACTTAGTAATAACGCTTAATTTCGTCACAGTGTCTAATCATTTCGTCTACCCAAGTAGTTAGTTTTAATGCGCATCTCTGGAAGCTATGCTACAGAATATATATTTTTTCTTATTATTTTTCTGATGTTTTAAGAACTTTATCACGACTCTCAAACAATCCACAAAATCACTGTTTAGCCTGTTTCTTTGGAAATATACTTGCTAATTCTCAGCGTGTATTTTACTTCAAGGACATAAAAGCCAAAAATTTAGATAAAACAATTTAAAGTAAATATATATATATATATATATATAGTATTGGGCTGATATTAATGAACAATACAGCTGCAATGGTTAAAAGTTCACTTTATTGGCTTTGCCTCAAAGCTGTAGCATTGAAGCTTAATGCTAAGAGTAAGTGCTAGTTGTAATTATGCACAAAAATAACAAACTTTGAATATGCATTCAACGACGTGTTAATGAAACTGGCCTACCAGCGTATGAATACTGCCGAAAATATCATACAATAACAAGTACATTCAAATGATTGTTAAATGCTTTCTACTCGTCATAGAATTTTGTTTTAGTTTTTTCGTGTATGGATATATAATTATACGTTTTCGTGTCAGTTTGCTTTGTAGAATTAACGTTATGAATTTATAGGATACGTTTAGTTCTGTTCTACGTAAACAGTTAGCTTATATTTGATCATAAATTATTTATAAAGAATATTCAGAATTTAAACTGTAGCTAGTAGTTAATTATGTGCTTAATATAACAAACGTACAAATATTAGTAGATAATATAACACTGGTTTAGTAAAGTTTCTAAACATTATATGTCAATTAGTTACACATTTACCTTCTGACATTGAAATAGAGTTTATTTGTTTTTGAGTGTAAAACTACACAATTAGCTATTCGCGCTCTGTTCACCGCAGAGAATCGAACGCCAGATTTTAGGGTTGTAAGATCCGTAAACTTACCGCTCACCCACCGGGGAACGTAGAATAAAAATACATAGAACAAAAGTTGCAAAATAACGACTGCTTATGAACAAATCTTTGAGTGTGTGTGTGCTTTTTTATAGCAAAGCCACATTGGGTTATTTACTGTGTCCACCGAAGGGAATCGAACCGCTGATTTTAGCGTTGTAAATTCGAAGACTTACCGCTATCCCACCGGTGGACAAACTTTTGAAAGTTTGTAATGAATTTTATGACGTCAAAGAATAATTTTTAATTTAAAATAGTTTATCAAACTTACTAACTTTAAAAAACAAACAAACAAATGTACAAGAACTTCTGTTTGTGCAACTTGCTTACATATAAATACTTTCATGTAATCTTAGATGTGTAGATTTTGTCTTCAAGTATATACTATAAATTCTTAATTAATTCGAAGTACCTAAGATGAGAGATAACACCTCATTGCTTCTGATTCGTCGTTTATTTGGCATAACAAGCGACAGAGCTCAGCGGGAGAGCTCCACGGTTAATTAAAATCTTCAACAGGGCGTGGGTGGAAAGGCAGTTACATAGAGTTCGCTTTGAAGACTTGGGGCACAGTTTCTAAAGTTGCTAGCCAGAAGACCATGGTTAGAGTGATTCAGACAGCGAAAGATCAAAGAAAATGGTCAAGTAAGCGAGAACTGTCGAAAAGAACATGGTATCATTATGGGAGAAGAACATGTGAACCGTGAAATACTACATATGATAAACTGACAAATGTTTTTGAATATTTCTTTAACTTTTTTACATGACTTTTACACTTGTACTTCATCAACCGTTAAGTTTTGTATTTATTTTAGGCAATTTCTGGTAACCAACCCAAAGAATACTTCATTGCAGTTTTTGATCAAAGAAATAAGCCATACTTTTCTTTTAAGGTGTATTACTGTCACTTTATTGTATTCAAAACATTAAGGAAATAAAAAGATATTTCCAATTAGTCAAAAACATGACTAACACAACATGATTGTCTGTATTACATCAACATGTGTTTCGTCACAAAATATCTCTAAAACATTATTCGTTGGCAGCTTCATAATTTATGCCCTCATGACATAAAGTGAAGCTGGCAAGCTTTAAAGATCACACAATGTTAACCATGCTAATGCTTACTGGCAGTTGATCGAAACATTTAGTGTCATTCAAGCCACTTTTTTCCACTACCTCCTAGCATGGATGTGTCAGCTTTTTCCGTATCATGTTTCTATCAACGTTATTTTTAATTTTAAATAATGTTTCACTGTTGGAGGAAGAGTTACGTGAACCATTAACAATTGGTATCGGAGAAAACCACATGGTAAATTAGGTAGCCAATAAAGCAAGTCATTAAAATAAAGTTCATTATGTCAATAGAATCTATAAATAAAGAAAATCGTCATTTTATAGAAAGAGGCTTTTGTAAACAAAAGTTACTGCAGCAAATATTGTTTTGTAGTAATTTATTTTACAGCTTGTTTGTTTGTTTGTTTGAAGTTAAGCACAAAGCTACACAAGAGGCTATCTGTGCTCTGCCCACCACGGGTATCGAAACCCGGTTTTTAGCATTGTAAGTCGGCAAACATACCGCTGTGCCACTGGAGGGGGCATTTTACAACTTTCAAAGATGCAAATGGATAACTCCTTAATTGTATAAACAATTCTGTGTATTTCCTCGTATATATGCTTACATATATATATATATCTATAGACAATATCTTACGAGCTGGGTAGGGGTAAATGACCACAAGTACATAATATGTTAAGTTGTGGCCGCCAGAAAATTGCAATAGGTGGTTTTGTTATGAAAGCCAATTAAAAGACGCTCCTTGATACTGAATAATAATTACTTAGTATTAATATATTTAGGAAATTGATGATTATATGACGACAACCACTTTTTTTCTTTTATTTTCTTCCCTTTTCTTGTTATAAGATACTAACACTACTTTATCAAACGTAATTTAGTAAGCGTTCAACTAACTGAAACGTTCAGTGTGTTACAGAAGAAGAAAAAAAAAACCTTTATCAGCGTTATATAATTAAAACAGAAAAGCGACGTGAACATTCTGAAGGCTTCGACTTAATTATGCTGCTAGCCGCACCCTTCCTGTTAGTTAATAGATGTGCATGAACAACATCTCTGTGTAAAATTGTCAATAGCCCTCAGGATGTGTTAATTTTTGCATGTAATTTCAGTGTGTAAGAAATCATTTATTAAATACGTTAGGCAATACATAAAATATAATATGTTAAAAAATAAAGAATGAAAATATATAACTATTTTTCATGATGTCATTATTTTTGTTAAATTATCAAGCATATTTCCATAGGACTGCTTGGTCTTGTAACGTTTTCAGGTGTTCTTCACATACTAAAAGTCCATGTTAAGCCTTAGTTATATGTTGCTAATAGCTTAGGAGATAACTTTTATCAGCTCAGTCTGATCAAATTAAATAATACAGTTGGTACTGGTATTATAACTAATATTCATTTCTAGACGATAGTCACAATAACAAGCAATCAAAATCAAGAAAAATGCAATTCTCAACAGATTATAAACAAAACTTATCAAGCAACACAGAAAACAAAATAAAAAGTTTAAGATTAATCTGGAGCCTCAACCATTCAAACTTCTTCAGGAATTTGAAGATGGAATTTTCGACATCAACTGAACCTTACGCGCTCTTCGGTTAAACGGTTAAGTTAGAGACCTTCTAGGATTCAAGTATAGCTGTCTTTAATTTCACTCTACTGACCAAAAGGAAGGCAGCCACACAGCAATACCTGCCGCCATAAGAGCTTCTTCCGACTTTTTGAATCAAAGTATGGAACTAACTGTTACTTTTATAACGCGACCATAGCTGAAAATGCGGAAGGTTTTCAGAGGGATTACGTCTCGAACATCGGATCCTAAGATCTTCATTTCGATACGTTAACAATAGGCCACGCCCGATCCCAACTTTTCCAGAATGTCGTCTGTTTTTGAAAATGAGTTGACTGAAATGCCTAAAATAGTAATAATTTTGTTAGGACAAAACTGTATATTATGGCTTCAAATATATCTATTATTTAGTAGATTATTCTGTATGAGTTCGCTGTCTGACAGTTTTTCACATAAAAAACTAACCTTTGTAAATTCAAAATTCTACAATAAAACTTCCAAAGAATATTCAGTCTGCTATCAACAGTAAGCTCATTGCATGTAAATGTAATCCTTTAGTTGATCAGATATTTTTCTTTAAAAACTGTCATTAACCCAGACACTGAGAGTAAACAGTCGGTTGATAATCTCCTGAATTTTGAGAAAGTAAAAAGGAGTTTGGAGTCAGAACCAAAAAAGTAAGACCGTACCGTAATTTATAGCGGATGGTTAAAAACGTAAGACCGAACTGTAATTCAAAGCGGATGGTAAAAAAGGTAAGACCGTACCGTAATTTATAGCGGATGGTTAAAAACGTAAGACCAAACTGTAATTCAAAGCGGATGGTAAAAAAGGTAAGACCGTACCGTAATTTATAGCGGATGGTTAAAAACGTAAGACCAAACTGTAATTCAAAGCGGATGGTAAAAAAGGTAAGACCGTATCGTAATTTATAGCGGATGGTTAAAAACGTAAGACCGAACTGTAATTCAAAGCGGATGGTAAAAAAGGTAAGACCGCACCGTAATTTATAGCGGATGATTAATAACGTAATACCGTAATTTATGGCAGATGATTAAAAGTTTCTCTGTAAAATAATTTAAAACATGTTACCTGGATGGATACCAAATGCCTATTTTTCATGAAAAAAAAAACTCCAAATAAAGCAAAGTTATTGGTAAGAAACATTTAAAATCCCAACGGAAAGGATTACAAACTATCATTTTCTAGCCAATCAGCTTCCTCTTTTGGTGTTAAAACAGAAAAATAAACTGCATTTGTATATGTGCTGTATTATTACACACTAACAAGTTCCTTAATATATATGTTGAGAATACAAAACGAATATATTCTTATATGTGTGGAAGTGTGTGTGTACGCTGTTAATGATTAATGAAGATAACATAGAATAACTTAGCGTTCATAACAAAGTATATTTTGATTTTCTTTTACCACAGTGAACCTTAATTGAAACAGGAAATTAGAACCCATATACATAGCTATTGAAGCCATTTAATTTCTCGTTTTTTAATGTTTTTGCCCTATTATTATAAAACCATATAAGTGTTTCTGTTGGCTGATAGTTGTCCTAATCAGATTAGTTTTTATTATTTGAATTTCGCGGCTGTCACAGGGTTACCTGCTGAGACTGTCAGGCTGAATAAGTTTTTTTTTTGTTTGTTGGAAGTTAAGCACAAAGCTACACAATGAGCTATCTGTGCTCTGCCCACCACGGGTATCGAAACCCGGTTTCTAGCATTGTAAGTCCGCAGACATACCTTTATGCCACTGGGGGCAGGCCGAATAGGAAGATTTTACGATCACTCTTATAATGTATCCACAGCCCTAAAGACCCTTAGTGCGTGTTTTTTTTTTTTTTGATAACGGAATGCAAACAACTGAACCTCTGACACACTCTTCGACATATTTCGACATGTTAACCACTGGGCCATGCTCGACTCACCATATTAGTGCTGGCCCCTTACCACAGTAATTACGGTTCATCATATTCTTGCAGATATACTTCTAAAATGAGATGCTTCATAAAATAACGAATAAATAGAACATCTATGTCTTGATTTTCTAGCGAAATCTTACCAATATTCGACAAATAGAAAACAAATAAGTAAAAGTAGAGAATATAATTCCTGGGAGGGCCCGTGATCTATTAAATGGAATAAATAATGCAGACCCAGCCCTCTTTTAAATATGAATGTTTGCATGCACAAAACAATAAAACTCTGCTTGGCATGTTGGCAGTAACTTATGTACAGACTACATAGGTTAACCTGTGTTAACACAATTACGTAGTGTAGCCACGTTATAAAGATTTATTTTTATACTTTCACTTGCTTTTCGTATAATTTAAGCCAACCTCGACTGGATACGTGAAACAATGAACAGCAAATGTAAAGTAGACTGACTGTTAAGAAAAATATATCAAAAAAATGTTAAAGATAATTTTTCCAAATAAAACAAATAGAGGAAGAATGGATACATAAGAATTGCATTGAATTGCATAGAAGAACATAAATGTATTCTTATATTTTGGGGTATTAAGACCGACAAGTATTAAATAAGTGAATAGAGACGTTCTTTAAAATAATAACTTTATTTTATTAAAAATAAGAAAGCACATTATGGATCGTTGTTTTTTTTTTTTTTTGGTGCAAAGCTACACAATGGGCTATCTGCGTTCTCTCCACCGTGGGGAATCGAACTCCGGATTTTAGCATTGTAAGTCCAGTAACTTACCTCTAACATTTATGGATCGAATTTTTTGAATTAGTCCTAAATTGCCAATCTAAATTCCATGTGTATTGCATACTTCATTTCAAAGCCACTGTTTATCACTGCAATCTAATATAGAAATTTTCTCTTACAATTCTATTATTCTCATTACTTTTCCAACTAATTTAGATGTCTTTCAAACCTATAGTCTTATAGAGGAATTCTAAAAACTCCATAAGCACTGTAGTATCTAGTATCTAGTATGTAGTATCTAGTTCGTGGTATTTAAAACACTAACAAGTTCTTAACTGGTTCAAAGTAATTAACTCTTGTTTTGAAAACAAAACAAAAAAGATGGAACAACAATTAAAACTTAAGACACGTATGCAAGCAAAAACAGGAACGGCCGGTGTTCTTTTATAATAAAATACTTTATGCAATATTACCTTTGGTCAGCAAGGAACGTTACATATTTTTATCCAAACCGAATGGAACTAATCAAGGTTGGAGTTTTTTCTAGTCTTTTAATAAAAGCGTTGAAAGCACTACTAAAGAAGAATCAATTCTCCTAGTCATGTATCATTTGGTCGACTTTTCATACAATTAAAAACATCATAAGAGCCGGTGACTAGCTACCCACATTGTGAGATTAACACTAAATATGAATTTCATATTCTGAGAAGCAGACCTACTTTCATTTGGTTGCTATTCTATTTTCTGGGATATAATAACCCAGAAATATTATTATTACACAATGTTCATATTAGCCTTGTGAAAGCTGAATCCTGAGGTTTACTGGGAAGCTTTTCTGAGGAGCAAAGAGATCAGAACGAACCAGGTTATCGTCAGGAAGAAGAAACTTGATAATCCAGTAGCCATGCTCGCTGCAGGAACCTGAGATGAACATATTTCAATGTTTCTTTGGCTTTGGTAATCAACTGACACTAGTATCACAAAGAAAAGAAAGAATGTCATTGTGCTATCATCCATTTCATGATATCAAAGTGGAATGTTCCACTGCAGGAACCTGAGACCGTTTTTTTATTATTGTTATGAAACTACACAGAAAGTGGATTACACAATATGCATCATGTTGCTTGTATATTTAACCGAAACTACAAAGTGAATCAACAGCCAGTGGTATCTTTATCAATATGATGGACGTTGCTGAAAAAGTTGTCTCACAACATGCCTTTGTGACATGAAGTTCTAAAATCTTTTCGCCTCATGTTTTGCGTGTACCTTGGCCAAGCCCTTGTTTCTCAACTGTTACAACAATAGATGCAAAACTAAACAACTTACGTTGTTAAATGGCGGCAAGCGCTGCTGGTTGGTTGCCTCCCACTAATCAGTAGTTCAAAATTAGGGACGACTATACCTGAATCCTAAGTGTCTCTTACTTAGCCGTTTAGTCTACGTGAACGCATAAGGTATCTTTCACGCTGAAGATTCTAATTCCAGTTTCTTTGAAGGAAAAACATGACAACGAATCATTGTCTGTTGGCCTTTGATGTAGTTTTATTAGTTACATATTTTAAGTCTGAAATATTGGGTTTTATGCTAAGAGGTAAAAAACATCTGTATTTTGATCTTTAATATACTTTTGAAAGTACATTTTGTGTTTCCTTTTGTACTTTTCAAATGCGTTTCTTAACAAATTCTCCTTTTGAAAACAGAAATTATTCTTGAATTTTGCACCCCAAAAAACATCGAATGTAACTTTTTCCAAAGAGCAGATGAGGATTAATACGGCGTTGCCTTTTTTTTTTTTTTTTGGTTCATCCATGTTGAGGCATCTCCAGTTATAGTTTTGGCATCCCCATCTGCCAGAGGACTATTAGGAACTTGACAGACAAATGCGCTTTTACTCATGCATATCTTTATTTCTTGGTGCTATCAGGCAACTTATCAGTCAAAATGAATACGTAACTTGGCTCTAAAGTGGATGATGTCACATATCGTAACACAAAATTAGGTTATGTTTTACGACAATATAAAATTAAGAATGTTGATGACGACAGCTTCTAAAAATTAAATAATTATCCAGTGTATGTGTTGCGATTTAGAGTCAACAGCGGATCAGCTACAAGTGAAATGGTCTTCAATAAATAGAACAAACTGCTCATTCCTAGTTTTAGTTTTGAAGACAATTCAAAGACCAAAAAATGTACTTAAAGTGGCACTGCGTATTTCAGCTAATAGAGCCTGAACAAAAGTGCTCATCGTTCATTTGTAAGTACTACATGTGTAGGCTGCACCTGAGTAGAATGACGAAAATACTTACAGCACAGGAAAAAAAACAGCACTCCCCGTTACTAAATAAGAGGAGAGTTAGTAGGCTTGTAGAATATCTGATGTTTCACATGGAGGATCATTTTATTCTCAGTCAGAAAAGCTGTCTTCTTCAGAGTTACGTATGCAGATTACTTTTTTGAAAAGTCCATAACAGCATTGGTAAGAAACATTTGCATGTTTGCCTATTCATGGGTCATAACTTAGAAAAGAAAATGTTCTACAAAGTCGACTACTGCAAGTTAAATCTTCATTCACACAGCAGGATCACGGAAATTCTTATATTTGTTTGATGCTTTGGATTTACTGTAATATTTTCGATTTTAACCTCTTCGTAGTCTGTATAAGAAAAATAACATAATCAAAAAACACACACATGCATAATAAATATGGATAGCAATCTAACACTAGCTTCTCTTAGCTATTTTCATACGAACCTGGTATGTTTTGTGTGTGTGTGTGATTTTGTTACCTTTATGTAACCATTGTTTATCTGTTTTAGACTTTCACGTAAATCGACATGAAAATTATAATAATTTATTTAGCCTTGAGACATATTGTTCTGCAGCTGTTACATCACGAAGTATAAAGGCTGAAATTACACACCCCCAACGTCTTATTAACACTGATTGAATTCTAAATGATCCTGCCAGTCTTTCAGTAAGCCTACACGTGTGCGTTTTGGCTGTAAGCATATGTATATGTGTAGAGTAATAAGAAATACTCAAATATTCTTTCCTAACTTCTTGAACTTATTTATTTACTCTTCCTATTTGATTTTGAAAGTTATAAAGACACACAATATAGCTATTTTACAATGGAACCCGTAAGTTAATACATCTCATAAAATCAACGACAGCTAGCACCATGTTTGAATGCAGAAGCACTCACTAATCTCGAAAGAATAAGAGCGTGCATCTTACAAAAAATCTGGTTAAACACATATATCTGGATTTCAAATATTTTATGCATTTTTGTTCCACTTACCCAGTGTTCATATTATTATTTGAGATACATAAATTTATTTTATGTGTATTATAAATATTTTATTATTTTGTTCTATTGTTTCAGCCTGAAATAACTTTTTCCGTACATGTGTTTCTTGTTGATTTTAGATATATATGTCACTCCTTTCTTATAACTGCATAATATTTGCCAAGTAATCCAGGAAGAAAAAGATATATAACTTGCACAATGTTTACTGCGGAAAAAAGGAAATTGGTTTCTAATAATGTGTTTTAGAATGCTAAACATTTAGCTTAAGTTTTGATGTAAGCTACATTTTAGGAGAGATTATTTTCGTATCTGTTTTTCATAATTTAGACGTACATGTAGGTAGGTGTACACAACCAAAACGCACGGGTGGGCGTCATCTAGCATACAACCAGAGTTAAGTGACGTAGGAGGTTTCATAATTTCAGTCTTTATAATCCGTATATAAACAGTTTCAAAACTACATGTTTCAGGGTTGAATATATTATTATTGTTAATACACTGACTCTTGAGAAAGAAACTGAATATAAAACACGTTTAATTAATTAAATGCGCGAGTATGGCTCATATAGCACTAAGAGCGTTGGAATTTCTTTTTAGAGCTTTTTTTATGTAATTTCTAAGAGCAATACTTAGACAGACTAATCCCAGAACTCATCTCAAAGTCTTATATGATATCAATGTGTTTTTATCGCATTTTCCTCATTGTTAGATACCCTATTATAAAACAAGGATTGGAAGACAGAAAGCAATACTCCTATATATTAGATACTCAGTAATCTTAAGAGAGCACTAATCAGTCACACACCTTACTATATATTTGAAGTTATATAATTGAACGTTATAGGATACTTAAAGAAACTTTCTTTTATCTTTCTTTAGTTCACCCGTATCAAAGTAATTGAAATAAGTACTACTTTATAAATAATGTGTGCTTAGCTTCAGTTTTCTGTTCATTAGATTATTTGAAAATTACAGGATAGGCTACAGTATAGTGTCAAAGCTAACTGTGCAGTTAAGTGCTTTAACCAATGCGTTTAAAAAATACCGACACTATGGCAATGTTGAAAAACTTACTAATAAACAAAGTAAGATGAACAAAGTTTCATTAATACTGACGATACATATTATGTTAATAAACGTACATACATTGCCACACGATATAGTTGGTATTATCTATATGCAGTTCCTGTCCCAATGTTCCTACAAATTGATAATGGTATGCCATGAAAACTTGACCAAATGTAATGTTCAACTGGTGTGTAGTAAAGTAACTAATAGATGGACATCTTGTTTGAGGTGCACTTCATATGCTACAAATAATTAGAGGGTCATGTTTTTCATAGCTAGCTTTTCCAATAAGTCGGTTACTTTTATCAACATTCATGATTTAATGATAGAAAAACATTATACATTTAAAATTACCATTCTTACATACAATAAGTAAACGCAAACTTGATGTTTTACTGCGCTCACCTATATTTCTATTCTTTGTTTGCTTATTCTAGAGCAAAGCCACGTTGGGCTATCTACTGTGTCCACCGCGGTAAATCTAACCCCGAATGTTAGCGTTGTAAGTCCGTAGACTTACCGCTGTCCCATCGGAAGACATTTCCTGGTTTGGTTTATTTTCAATTTCGCACATAGCTACACGAGGGCTATTTGCGCTAGCCGTCCCTAATTTAGCAGTGAAAGACTAAAGGGAAGGCAGCTACTCATCACCACCCACCGCCAACTCTTGGGGTACTTTTTTTACCAACAAATAGAGGGATTGGCCGTAGCGTTATAACGCCTCCACGGTTTAAATGGCAAGATGTTTGGTGGGACGGGAACATTTCTATTCTGACCAAATTAATTTGAACATCAACGTTTATAGCATTTGGCTGTAATTCCTTGAAATAGATGAACACCACTCTTGTACCTGAGCTTACAATGTTCAGTTATATATATAATGAGTATTTCTTTCTATTGCCCATGTATGTCGCTATTTAAATATTTTCAATTTATATGTCAAATTCTATCAGTTCCTTTAAACAAAATCTTTTAGTTTTGCAGCGCAGCCATCCGAAACTTGTCAAGAATCAAGTAAGAATAAATAATTTTTATTGCTAACTTTCTTCTTGTTTTTAACATGCTATTAATGATTATAAGCAGCTTCTTTTCCCCAATGTTAATGAGACTATTTATACACCCTAATCACTTTCACAAACACTAGCAGGTGGTACATTTGCGTTTACATCAACAAAAATACATCGTAAGTGTAACGTTGCTGTGGAGGAAGTATAACTTAACTTAACCTCTGAACTCTGCTTGAAGCTGTTTCTTGTCCTGTTAACAAACGATGACGTTAACAGGATCCGTTAATATATCCAGTCGCTCGTTGAGTGCACATCGTAATTAGTCTGCACATAAGAAAGCGTAGATATTTAAACCCTTTAACAATCTGTTAGTGTATTCGCTTGTTTGTTTCGGATATTCGCCCAGAGCTACACAAGAGCTTCTGCGCTAGTCGTGTCTATTTTTGAAATGATAAACTAGAAGGAAGGTAGCTATAGTCAACAAGACTCATGGCCAACTCTTAGGCTACTCCGAATTTTGGGTTTTGACATTCACTCTCGTAACACACCCATGGCCCCAAAGTGCGGAACGCAATTTGTTGTTTGCGTGAAACAACGTGACGCGAACCATGAACCATCTGATCCACAGTCCGAAACGCTAACTACCAGGCCTCGCTTGATCTAAATGTATTTGCTTATTATCGGGCCGAGCGAAGCCCCTTAGTTAGCGTGCCGGACTGTGGGTCCATGGTACCCCTTGGGTGCGTCAAGTTCTTCTATTCCGTCTGATAAGTTTGTTTGTTTGTTTTGAATTTCGCGCAAAGCTACACGAGGGCTATCTGTGCTAGCCGTCCCTAATTTAGCAGTGTAAGACTATAGGGAAGGCAGCTAGTCATCACCACCCACCGCCAACTCTTGGGCTACTCTTTTACGAACGAATGGCGGGATTGACATTATAATGCCCCCACGGCTGAAATGGTCAGCATGTTTGGTGGGACGGGTATTCAAACCCGCGACCCCCGTCTGATAAGAGTAGCTCAAGCTACCTTCTCTGTTCTCTACCACTTCAAAATTAGCCCCCAGTGACACAGCGGTATGTCTGCGGACTTACAACACTATAAACCGGGTTTAGATACCCGTGGTGGGCAGAGCACAGATAGACCATTGTGTAGCTTAGTGCTTAACTTCAAACTAATTAACTAACTTCAAAATTAGGGACGGCTAGCGCAGATAGCCCTCGTGTGGCTTTGAACGAAATTTAACAAAACAAACTTCTTATTATCTATTAAAACATACCACTGTATCGATTAAAAATTCTAAAATTGTAAAAACATGTACATTCTAGCTTGTTAATTAATGAATATAAATATATTCTATGTAGAAGGCAAACTAAAATGTTTATGAGCGAAACATATTTTCAAAGTATTCAACGAACGTTACTTTTAAAGACCAGTTATAAAGACAAATGACATGTTATTCGTGTCAATACAGTTTGCTTTTTACTTTTACGATTAACCCAGTCATTCTGTGAAAACAAAAAATGGAATCCTCAATAGCCAAGGCACTTGAAATTATTTTAGGCTGAATTAATTAGAGTAAATTAATCTATGAAACTTTTTTTCCTTTTTATTAGCTATATTTGAGTGCGCCAGCAATACCAAGTGTGGGGCGCGCATATACCCTATTCAATTTTATAACTCATCAGGATCTCTATCAGCCTATCCTTAAATTGAAATTCGTTTAGGCAGAATTAGAGTAAATTAACTTATGAGACCTTGGGGTGGTCAAATACATCAATCAAAAGGGTTTGGTTTCCTGAGTCCATAACTGTAATTAGTTCTCAACTCGGTCAAGAGATGACAGAGCTATGAGCTAAAATATGTACTTGAAAATAGAAAAAAACAAACTCAGAGCTAATAAACCCAAACTCATCATCACTTTAAAAAAATTACAACTGTTTTCTACTCAGAAATATGTCCTCTGCCAAAAAATGAAGCCATCTTTAATACAGATCATCTTAACTTCACACCCAATAAACGTAAAATTAAAATACTTTTTTGATTTTTTAGACTTTAACAAGTTTAATTGAAAATAAATATATCGCAAGGAGTTATACCTTCATGGAAGTATTGAAAGGGCAAGGTCATGTCATCGTACGAAGGCCCTTCAATACAGCAGTAATGGTAGTTAGTGACAATAAGTCAAAACAATTTTTATCAACTTTTTAGCTGACAGAAATCTTACAGAAGCAAAATACAGCATGTGGAAATAAATAATCAAGGTTTTATGTTCCTTCTAGTGTCTGTTCTTGCAATTACTGTTGACATGCATGACAAAAATTTACATGTCTTCGCCATCAGCACCAGCAAGCTGTGCTGTAACCAGATCCTCTACACTGACCACATGTGGCAGAGCACCCGAAGCTGGGCTATCTGCACGAGCTCCTCAGACTGTTACAGTCAGTGTGACAGTTGCATCTGATCACAATTATGTGTATGTCAGGCGCTGGCTACAAGTCTGTCATCACAGGGACAATTTGTTCGTCACTAGCTCTCCATCCCCAGTCTTCTGGTAGCATGTTCCCACAGATCCCTTCCACTGTTGTATCTGGTAGTAGATACCTAGGTTGTGATTCTATGCTGCAACTGATGTAAGAGAAAGGCTCTATGGCCAAAGATATGAACTCTTGGTGACAATTCTTTCGTAAAATATCTTATCTTACAGAACGCCAAGTTCTTCGTCAGGCTTGCCATTGTGCAAGCAGACTAGAGCGTTCTCTCCAGCTATGGCAATATGCTCCTTCAAGGCGGGCATTCTTTCAAACACTTTCGCCTGATAAAAGGAGTAGAAGTTCATAGTCATGTTATGAAGATCAAGATAATTTCTCAGTCGTGTTCGATGGACGTAATAGTGCATCCACAAAGAACACTAAAGAAAAACAGAAGGCAAAGTTGGAGCAGCCGTGATATTTACTGATGACACATGTGTCGCAATGAAGGAAAACAAGTTTCTAGCTAACAAGACAAAAAAGCAACGATTCACCAACAGTCTTGATGAATACCTGCAAAGAAAGACATTCCATACTCACCATATATCAGAAAGATGCAGATCTCATTCTACAGACGGCAGTAGAGTTAGCAACGAAGATTAACTTTGTGCTTGTAGGCGATGACACAGAACTACTCTTCTACCACACAAGCCTGGAGTCACATGATTGTTTTTTTTTTAGCCTAAGCCAAAAAAGATACATAAAAGCATTGTTTGTAAAATATGAAGACAGTATAGGAGAAGCTAGGCCCAGAGGTCTACAACAACAATTTTTGCATGCTATTCTGGGGTGAGACACTACTTCCCACTTTTACGGAATCGGGAAGGGCGTTTCCCTGAGTAAGATCATCGGTGCAACGAGTTCCCAAAGGATGCTGGATTACTAGCCTTCCAAAATACATTTACACGATTCATCACTACCCAGTTAAGCTTCAAGGAAATGCAGATGAGCTATTATATCAACCTGCAAGAGCATGTCCATTTTCTAAGTGTCCTGATTCAGGTCACCGTATGTGGCACAGTTAGCTAGATTAATAATGTAATGGAGGAATAGCTGTTGCAAAGTATGATAAACAAGTTCAACAATAACGCTCACAATATTTTTCAATTTTATCATGAATAAAAAGTGTGGGATAAAATACTTTATTAATGCTGTGTAGCATTAAAACCATCATAAAGGTAGTGGTACCGAAGCACATATCAGGTAATTTTCTACTTTACTGCCAACTATGCTTCATCTTTGGCCATATTCATGTCAGGACATAGAGAAGTGGTGCAATCATTGGACTGCGTACACCAATCAGTGGAGATATATACAACACTAAGATAGATGTATAGAAAACTATTCATTTTAATTTCTCAAAGGAGTGTCATCGAAATTGCTGGAATATTACAGGAGACAACAAAAAGTAATTAATACATGTAATGTTATTTACAATTGATTACTTTACCAAGTGGGCTAAAGCTTACACTACGCCACTCCTCAGATCAGAGCACAAAAACATTGTCAGAGAAGTGGTAGAACGATGGTCTAAAGCTTTTCGTGACATTTTTGGCATATAGCAATTGAATGGAAGGAACTATCATGCTTCGGGTTTTTTTTAATTGGTCAGATACATCAGGAAGATGTGAACAACTCTGATGCAAACTCCCATCCAACAAATAGTGTTGAAGAGCAACAAGTGGTTCTATAATGTGGATTAAGGGATCTCAGTTTGTATCAGTATATGGTTCATGTATATCACCAAATGCTCCATATTATTCTACACCTGAGATGGAACCACTCCTCTGTTTGTGTTCTTCGCATCCAAATCCAACAGGTACTCTCAATCTGCCTTTCTATAAGCCAGCAATGGTAGCTTCACTAGAGCATGCTTAAGCGACTCAAAGCTAATTTTACAACTCATTTGAAGTGCATATCCACGCTAACCATCTCAGACAAAAGTGTAGCTATATCACCCGTCGGTTAACCACGGGAGCCCGCAAGATTACTATTGACTGCATTATAGGTATGGATGTAATGACATGTTAGCATTGATAATTCTAGACACCCACAACTTTGTAAGCAGACTATGGAACTTTATGTTGTTCAGCACTCAAATTATCCTACCAGGATACGACTAAGTGCTTTCACTGCTCCAGGAGAGAAATGTTATCTTATGAATGCATTATGTTTGGAAATTCTGTTGGCTAAGCTAGGTTCTGTGATATCTTAACATAGTATGCTAATTTCTAATCCTTCAGGAAGCCTCATAACTTTAATTGAAAATGAGAATCAGCTCTGTGTCTGCTGTTGGTGTGATGACAGCTTGCAGAAGGTGCTGAACCATGCATAGTTAAAGAACAGTAGGTTTCTGATATGTGTTCCACACTTTGACAGAATGTGTGCTGGAATGTGTCATTCATGGAGCTACTTATAAACCACTCCAGCTGGTATCATGAGCAACATGGTTGTCTGCTCATCTTAGATGGTCCAGAAATTGCATCTCGGAACTGGCACTTTTCTTAGATAAGATGAAATATGTGATCTGTTGGGAAGCTCTTTAATCCCTGCTGATCTGTTATCAGCCAGAGGCTAAATAGTTTTGTTTTGGAGCAGTTTCTACACTGTGGGAGAGCTTTTCACATCCAGCAAGGGACTTCGCTTTGTCAGCCTCAACTCATTTGATAGCGACAACTTTCCCTCTATATATTTCTTTCCAGAGTTAAATCAATTATACCTCTGTTGGATAGATTAATCCGACTTCTAGAAATGAATACTATTACAGCAGAGAAGAAGTGATAACAGGAATATCTTAGAAACACAGGGAAATTATTGAAACCAAAGTAAAACAAGCACCTACCTGTACAGGCTAAATCTACGTCATGGTGCTAAATATCTTTGGAGTCTGCTCTGTTGTATTTCTTATTTAGTAGATTAATATCACACAGGTAAATCGTTCCCTCAAGGTAATCAGTGGTTCCAGAATTTCGGCAGCAGATAGTTAAAAGGTTAATTGATGTACATAATTATGAAGGTACAAGTGTGTATGGGGAAACATGGATAGAATAATATTTAAATATTAGGTTTCATGTAAAACTTTATTACTTCAGAACTTTTGTTTGTTTTTCATCACTAGAACAGTTAAGATTGAGCTGGATCATATGTTACAAGCTATTACAGGCATAACAAGGGCCAGAGCTCAAGTTTTATAAAACACTGAATTATCAAATGTAGTACATAAAAGAATATATCACTCACTTATTTGTGTCAGTCGGAACTAGTTAAAATATTGAAGACAACTCTATATTCCCATGAACATGTTGTACCATATAAACTGGGCTCGGCATGGCCAGGTGGTTAGGGCGCTCGACTTGCAAACTGCGGGTAGCGGATTCGAATCCCAGTCACACTAAACATGCTCGCCCTGTCAGCCGTGGGGGCGTTATAATGTGACGGTCAATCCCACTATTCGTTGGTAAAAGAGTAGCCAAAGAGTTGGCGGTGGGTGATGATGACTAGCTGCCTTCCCTCTAGTCTTATACTGCTAAATTAGGGACGGATAGCGCAGAGAGCGCTCGTGTAGCTTTGCGCGAAATTCAAAACAAACAAAGATATAAACTAAAAATGTTATGTTTGAGATGATTATGGCGCAACAGACTAATAAGAGTTAGTCTACAACAGCAACATCTAGGCTGCTTTATCGTTCTTTAGACACTGCTTACTGGCGATCATTAGTGAGCTCCTGCAGACAATCAACATCTAGAAAATAACTGAATTGGAAATATTATAGAATGAAATGTGTGTATAAGAGTAAGGTTGTTATTAAAATATGTCACAGTAAATGTGTTTTATAAGACGCTAGGTTATCATAAAGGCGAGGAAAAAATGTTTTAGTTAAGGATTTCTGGCGAAACAAGAATTTGAATTGAATCTTCCTTTGTGAAAGAGACTAACAGCAAGATATATATATACATATATACTTTGAGATCAAAATATATGAACTTTTGTTTTAGTTTTGTTATTTTTATATAACGGTTATCAGCCGACAAAATAAAACTATTTCAAGTTACCTGTTAATATTCTAATTTCGCCTTACCTCAATATAAAAGGCAATTCCTATGCATGGAATTTCTTAACTAAAGTTACCACATTACGTTTAAGCACTGCAGCGGAAACTAAGAAAAAAAGTCGCATAGTATCGGCCTCTTATTAAAAAAAATAAAATGAAAAACAAAACAAGGAGCATGTCTATTAAGTGGTTGTTGTTACTGACCCTAAAAGTTAAGTTCAAGTTTTAGTTATTTCATTTGTATAGATCACTCCTTTAAAAAATGATTCCAATTATATTTTTCTTAATCAAATTTCATATATGTATATATATATATATATTTACAATAAGCATATCTGGTACTTTAAAATAACTCGGCCATTTATAACGCTGTAGGAAAACATGTAGTCAGTTCTTCATAATTATTCGCACTCTTAGTCTCTCTCATGTAAACCTTAGTCATTTGTGAGATAAAAAAATAGTCATATTCTTCTGCATTGTTCAGAGAAAAAACCTTGATCGCATCAGTTTTTTTAAACATTCAACATGGACTGTCCATTAAGTTCAATCCGATTTATCATCAAAACTTTTTCAGTTATGTGTCACGTTGTACACTTAAATGTGATTCTAGACAGTACTCTAGACAGATTATTATTAATCTTTACTATAATGGACGTAGCGTGACTGTCAGTATCTATGTATGTAACCAAAACTCCATTGCCATCTACTGAATGGCACCACAAACAAAAATCCAATTAAAAATTTCACACTTTGGGTATTCTGGATTCAGACAATTATAAAAATAACTGTGGTGTGTACAACAACCATTTCTTTATAATAGAACACAATTTTAAATAAAAGTACTCTCCTCACAACAAGAACACGACTTTCACTAGGACCGTACGTGAGGGTTTGATTATATCTTTATTGATGTAATTTTTAAACGTAGTACTGAGAAACTGGATTTGTTAAAAAACTATAATTTTTATCAATAAACGGTACCACTTTTAACATATAAAAACATTACAGTTTATATCAGTAAAATATATGAAAAGTTTGAACTCTGTACATTAAATCATTTTGATGCAATGAGTTGTGTATGACTACAGAGTACAATCCGAACACTTTCCCGTTCACTTGTTATAAATTTTTTTCAGTGAAGTATGAATACTACTATTAGTGATTACTAGCATAAACAACCGCGTTTCTGCTAGTTTTAATAAATTCAACCTCTTTTTTACAGTGCTTTTTAAAATGTCTTAACAACTACTCGTTGCTACCTGAACGAAGGAAGTATTATCGTTCTAGTTCTTGTATATATGTAGAAACTTGTTAATGATTTCATTCTTAATTACGAAATTTTTGGTTGAAGCAAGGTGAAAAATAATAAGTACCCAATAACATAATAATTTCAAACTTACTCAAACTTTGTCAAATCTGAGCAGATTTATATATTTTCATGCAGGTTTTAAGTTTTAGAGCTGTTGTTTATTCTTCAATTTCTAGAAGAATGCTTATTTTTGTTTGTTTTACTTTCATGCGCGAGGCTACACAATGGGCTCTCTGCACTGCCCCTCTACAGGTGTCGTTCCCAATTTTTTGTGTTGTGAGCATCTAAGCTAACCTGAGCCACCGAGTGGGTCAAATGCTTTCTTAGACATTATTTTTACTTTCGGCTTTTGAGTATTCATAGTTCCACATAGTGCCTCAGTTTATGTATTCTAGTAGTATCAGAATGTTAAATTTATGCGTCATACACTATTGTGTTATTAAAACTATGAATAAAATAATCTGAAATTAATTCGTTCAAATCTGTATTAAGGTGAAAACGCATAAAAGTAAAATAATTTTTGCCATAGAAATTTTTAATATGCAATTTAAGTATTTTTAGTCAAAACGTATTTATTTAACAAAAACATAGTTATAAAATACATATTTTGCAAAATCAATAAATGCAAACGATTAGAACTTTCAAGAAGGTGTCTTACATTGAACTAAAATTTTGCAAAACCAGCTAGATTTGCCCATAGAGAAAAGTTTTAGTAAATGATCATTTTACGATCTCGCATACCTAATTAATTGTCAAATATGTTGCATACAATCCTCAAACAGAAAGCTCAACTGTTTGTTATAAAGCATTGAAAGGTGTCGAGCATGTCACTTTTCCTTTCCCGGAAAATTTTCCACTGTTTGTAATCCAATGCTCATTTCAATCTTTTGGCTTGGTAAAATCTTCTGAACAGATTTTCAAACACCTATACGTGCATTAAGACCACTTCATGTTAATCTGTGTCTCAAAGTAACATTCACACCTTTATTTATACCACCCTCACTTATCTCGCACATAAAATAACTCCAAGATACTTAACATCACTTTTGGAAAGTTACGGTTTTCTACTTCCACTTCATTTTTTATTAACAGTGCCAGTTTTACGTATATCCTTCGAAGTTTTCCATACAGCTTTCATTGAAACATAGAGTTGCCGCATTTTTTAGTATGGAGTATCCTTGACAATCCAAAACTTTGATTTCTACACGCTTGGCTTGAGGTATTTCAGTCCTGGTACCCATGTCTGGAATCACACTACTACTACTAGTACGACCGACTGTACTTTCATAGGTTTTATATTGGTGTGACATTTTACGATTTCCTTGATGTCAACCAATCACACTGCAGAGTACCTTACTATACTCTGCTGAAATTCATTTCATAAATGGGTGGCATTGTAGCAGTACTTGCATTTTATATTATTTTTTCCTCACTATTTCCATAACTAGTTGCAATGCATATTGTATATATATACTAAAATGGTTGAATTTATCGTATCTGATCAACTCTTGGTAAATTATATATATATAGATATATATATATATATACATACAGAGAGAGAAAGAGGGAGTTATGCATACATGCACAGTGAAAATTTTTCATCTTAATGTTCTAGTAATGAAAAAGAATCACTTGGTAGTAAAGATATTCGATTAAAGGCTCTTGGGCTACTCTTTTACGAACGAATAGCGGGATTGACATTATAATGCCCCCACGGCTGAAAGGGCGAGCATGTTTGGTGTGACGGGGATTCGAACCCGCAGATTGCGAGTCGAGCGCCCTAACCACCTGGCCATGCCGGGCCGGGGTACTACTGATACGCGCTTCATGTTAATAATACAAGAATTTAAACAATACCAATTTTAGTGTTATCACAGACCAGATTGTTTGCTTTTCTCCGTTCTATCACATACATTAAACCTAAAAATTAACCCAAAACATAAATAAATAAATAACTCTAGAAAATTTTCAGTTCCAGAAATATATGTTAAAATGGTAGAATTTCTGGTACCTGATTAGTTTTTAGTCAGAGCTTAAGTGGGGAAAAAGAAGAAGCGGAATAGTTTGTGAAACTTGTGAAGCTCAAAACAAAATGGTTGGATGATCTGCAAAAATTCTTGAAATTGAAAAATAAGAGATCAGAAAGCCTAATTGGTTTGTGTATAATTTTAGATTAGGCCAACATGTATCAGCCTAGAAGAGCCATTCTGAATTTTTATAGTTTATTAACTAAATTTATAATGATCGTACAATCACGCACGTTTTTACTATAGCGACAGAACAAAAAGGTAGAGTGATGGTTTCGGGCCCTCGTAAAAAGTAGGGTGGCATCCAGCCTTATCCAGCCCACGTTAAAGTACTGCTCTTAGATTATCTCAGGATTATCAGTACTTAAAATTGAGCATGATATTTCCTAAAGTTTTTTTTATTAACATATCGTTTCCTGCTGTATTATAAGAAGCTTTATAATAGAAATTATACTTTTTTCCCCTTCATGGAAAGCTTCTGTATCTTTAAATTTGAAGTAAAACTAAGACGTGAGTAAAGTTTTAAAAGCTAAAATCGTAAAGTAATAATAATCACTATACAATATTTTACCTTTACCTAGCGTTTTATTTTACTACATAACAAGAAAAAGAAAGATATCGCTCTTCGTTACTGCAACCATTATGCTAGTTAGAAGTTACTGTTCTAAAGCTTTTGTTTACAACTTAACAAGTATGAATTATATTTATAAGTCTACAGAATCGAGGAGATGTAATGATTGTTTTGAATTATATATATGTGAATGTCGTAGGGGTGATTAGTGAACGGGATAACGACACGAATAGTAATTTTAACACACATTTCACTTTATCTGTTAAACCTATCATTACAGCCTGCCCCACGTGTTTTTTTTAAGCATTCTTTCCCCTGCTTAACAAGAACCCATTAGGGAGAGATAAACTCCGTTTAATTTATCACTTCATAGTTATACCCACTTATTGTTTACACCACCATCCCGCATATGAAGTGCGCTGACACTAAGTCTTGCCTATTAATGAATGTGATCCGAAAGCCTTAGTAGTTGGTAGTTTGTATATGTTATCTTTATTATGGAAAAACGTAATTAAATACAAGTACTATAAAGTTACTAAAAGATGCGATGTGTGAAGTATACACAAAAGTTTTCTTTTCTTTTCTTAAGAAATAAGCAATAGAAAATGAACACAAAATTCCCATAGCAAAAAAAGACCTATCTAGAAACCGACTTAGAAAATTGCATCTTTCTCTACAAGCATTAAGATCGTACTTATTTTATTACATACTTTTTTCTCCATGTTTAAGGTTGTCAAGCTAGGAGCCTTTAGGTTTAAACATAAACGACAAACTAACCGAGAGGGCTTACACAGATTGATCACAGATGTAAAACGCATTCCATAAATCTAAAATGCACCAAAATGTTTTGTACGTTACCTTGTGACTTTCATCGCAGTGACAAGAGAATGCTAGGTACTAAGTTCGGCAAATTTACGAATTAGTATTTAAAGTACCAAGCATTGTATGTTTCTGATATTAAAGAAAAGGAATTTGATTTAAAAAATATTTAAATCATATGAATGACGGCATGAACAATTCATGTAACGACTTTGAAGAACCAGTCCTAATAAACTTTTAACGATCCTACTAGCTAAGTATATAAACACTCCTAAACGTTTTACCAAAGCCACTGCCTTCACCGGTAGCTCAGCTATAACTCGAAGGCTTATAACTGTAAAGTTAGGGGTTCGATTCCTGTAGTGACCACATTGCAGATTGTTAATTCAGTATACCGTAGTGATAAAAATACTTATATCTCTGCAACGAAAGTTGACAAGTTACAAGACTTATGACAAAAACTATATTTTAGCAACCTTCTTTTTTTTTTACAATTTCCCTTGCCAACCCAGTAATACACAAGTTATTATAGATATTCTACATATTGAAGAATATTTCCATAACTCTTCTAGTGTTCGAGAAGAACGGTTTCCCAATACCCGTTTCAACAATCCGATCGCACAGAAATCCATAGATGCTGCATCCGGCAACTGGAACCGATATGTTGTGGAAACAGTTTGTGTACACGTGACTTGACTCGTTTTCCAGTTTTCCAGACGGAGACCCTTTTTAATTATGTTGGGTACTACTGCCTTTGGTACGTTGACAGTTTTTGCCACTAACCTTCGCGTATGTGGATGCTCACCTACTACAAAACGCCATACTTTATTTAGCAAGGTTGGGGTATGACTTGTTGCAGGTCTCTTTCTAGATGATACCGGTATCCACATTCCTTTGCCTTTCGATGCCAATAGATCGATTAGCAAGGAAATTCTGAAAATAAGTTTGTATTTGTCAGTTAGGCGTAAGTTACATTGGTATCGCAGTTTTTTTTGTTTTTTTATGTAAAAACATTGTTTGTGAACTTAGGCCTACAATTTATGTAAAATTGAAAGTAGCCTGCAGCAAACGCTAAGGAAGAAATAAGATACGTCATGAAAGCAACTTTTCTTGCTTTTCCAGGCAGATATCCTTCTTGTTTATGTTGCATACTGTTGTCTGGGTCACTTCGATGGCTTGTCACTAATCTTTTTATTTCAGGATTTTCTCCGCTTATAAAAACGCCGCAATTTGCTTACTAAAGCTGGGATATGACTTGTTGCAAGTCTCTTTCTGGACAGTCCTGAATCATCAAAATGATTGGTGATCATTTATTTCCCAATCCCATTAAGTACAAGGGATATAACAGTCTTGGAAATTCTAAACCCTGATCAAACACATCCTCATGATCTGAGGGTTGTTACATAATTTTCCCCATAACAGATCAATTTTCGATGTCCTCACATTACCTACCTGATGCCAAAAATATTCATCTAGTTCCGATAAGTTTTGTTCCCTGCGATTTATATATCGGCTGTGGTTGTAATTCGACTTGCTGATTTGTATATGCAATATAGTTTTAATATAACATACTCAACTCTCTGGTGTTACATTTTTATTTTATTAACCACAATGAATCTATATGGGATTTGAAGAATAATTAGCAATGATGCTACTAATTTATTCTTCTAAATATTTCAGAAAACTTAGTTTAAGATAACAACAAATGAATATAAAGCCAATGTAATGGTGCTTCGACTTTTTTTTTTCGATTTGCCTTGTCCAAGGTTACTGATGAGTATAACTTATTGACAAGTGGTGAATTGAATAAACTAGATTGTTGTGTGTGTGTGTGTGTGTGTGTGTGTGTGTGTGTGTGTGTGTGTGTGTGTGTGTGTGTGTGTGTGTGTGTGTGTGTGTGTGTGTGTGTGTGTGTAATACATTATTAATCTAAGTTTTCAAAACGTGTTTCACATTCACGACCAGCTTTATAGCATAAGATGTGTTTGAAGATGAATCACCCGAAGTTAACATTTCAATTTAACTCTTCTATTTCAATACCGGTGTTCTGTATGTTTTCTGGAAGCAAAATTATCTTTCTTTCTTTCTCATGAAAATTTAGTTTAAAATATTTCATTTATATAGAGTTAGGCTATGACTATTACTCTTTGATTTAACATTTCTTCTTCCAACCAAACTAACTGTAGTTAATAGAGCTTGCACAAAATACAGTCTGTTGTGACGCGTTTGACCTATTACAAATCCTAGATTCTGAGATGAATTAGAGATAGTTCCGAAATCTACAGTTGTATATCTTTGTTACAACAATCAAATTTCCTTGTAAGGAATAGTTTGCAGTTTACGACTTGTTAGAACAATCACATCATAAACAAACACATATTTAATTTTCGAAACAAATTGCAGCATAAAAGCATTGTCACAATAATTATGAGACTAAACTAAAAGACATATAACGAAATACCAATATCTATTTTGTATAGGCGAAACCTGCAAATACATAAGAAACGGAGATTTTGTTAGGTTCGTACTTTAAACCGGAAATATACAATTTTATGTTACGTGAACACGTATAAACGTTGTGTTAACGAAATGTTGACATTTTTTCGTAATACTTCAATTTATGTATTTTTTCGTAATAAAAGAACCAGCTTGTATTTTTTAACGTCTTCCTCCTGGCACTTCAGTTTTACTTTGAGCTCTCTTTTGAGAAAGGAAACGTCCCCAAAATTTGATCTTCTTAGCGTCTATCGGTTTTCACGTGAACTTCACAATTTGCAAATTGTACATTTTACAGACTAGTTCACACAACAAAATCCTATACCATAATGTTATTTTATTTGTTAATCACGTTCGAAGAAGGCCCATCTTTGATAATGTTGCTGTTTGTTATAATATTTGCGATTATTTTGTTTCCTGTGACTTCGAGGTCGCTTAGGGCATTTTCCTGTTAAATAATTGTACTGTCCAAACTCGCAATCAGGAATGTGGCACTTTTGAGCTCGAACACACCTGCGACATAGAAAAAAGATAAAATATCGTTTGAAAAAAATATAAAGCTAAAAAGCCTAATCTGCATTAAAACCAAATATTCTATCTTCTTACTGTAATAAAAAATTTAAGAATTCTGTTCAACCACTTCACCCCGTATATTCGAGAGAAGTTTTTATTAATGGTAACTTTATCGCCACGTGTGGCGCTAATTTAACTGATTCATTCAAAACTTAGTTATGCATAGAATTTAAGCAACGTATAAAATACCATAAAGGCACTTATCCTGATCATCTCCAGAATCAATATATTCTTTGAGCAACACTATTGCCGACTAATTCCTTAAAAATCCCTTTTCACACGAGCGCAACAGGTTGTTGAGCAAATAGGTTTTAACAGGAGTTGTTCTGTTAGTCAGAAGAGCTACAGAAGAATATATGTTTCGACATTCACATGTAATATATAGCATAGATAATGTATCTTACTGCCTTAAAATCTTTAAATCTTGCTGTTGCCAAATTATAATAAAAATGTCACGTAAAACATCCCTTCACAATAATTAAAAAAAACTTGCATGACCGTAGTTGCAGTTATTGAAATCTTAATAGACGATTCAGAAACAGGCTATTGAATTTAAAAACACATTCATTTGTGGAGAACATAATTAACTTGTATCGCGAAAAGTGTAAAAAAATTGTCCTTTTATTTAATCTACATGATTTTGGAAATTTCATAAGAATGAAGGTTTATGTTGGACATTTCTAATTAATAAAGAAATTAAAACTTTCAGGGGAATGAGCTTTGGCCATGTGAAATTAATATTTTAAGCTCCAAATATAATTACCTTTTTTCAATATCTGATAATGGGTCTCGACCCCTTTTTATCCGCAGACACGGTTTATGATGATCAAAACAGTCGCAACTACATCGTCCATCCGGGTATTCTCGTCTGTAAAATGGCAAGGGGCATTCTCGACACCTAGTGTAGAAAAAAAAAGAACATTTTGGATTTTAGTACAAATTATCTGAAACAAATGTTCGACAAGACTACTTGTTGGTTCTATTATCCAGTTTTATATTTATAAGCAATTTTTTTTATGGAAAGCGCCTATAATAGAATTATAAAGAACGATTTTAATTATGTTGGGAATAAGTTGATTTTATATCTACTGATTTTATTTTTCTAATAGTAACTGAAACTAATTTCTTTCGCAATGATGAAAAATAAATATGTTGAAAAAAACTATTAGACTTACTGATATCCGTCACTTTTAAAGAAGGATAAGCAAATATTTCAGAGGTATCTCATTGTATACCAATACATGAACAGTATAAACCTATTGTGATTGGCATTGAAAACCTAGTACGCTCAATCTTACTTTATGCGGCCCGGCATGGCCAGGTGGTTAGGGCGCTCGACTCGCAATCTGCGGGTCGCGGGTTCGAATCCCCGTCACACCAAACATGCTCGCCCTTTCTGCCGTGGGGCAATATATAGTGACGGTCAATCCCACTATTCATTGGTAAAAGAGTAGCCCAAGAGTTGTCGGTGGGTGGTGATGACTAGTTGCCTTCCCTCTAGTCTTACACTGCTAAATTACGGACGGCTAGCGCAGATAGCCCTCGTGTAGGTTTTCGCGAAATTCAAACAAACAAACTAGAATAGTATATTGAATGCAGGTAGAATCCTTCCTGGTATCGTTCACGAATCTTGGCATAACTACCTAGTATACAGGATCTTTATAGTAGGTGTTTTATCCACTCAGGATCATCCTGAATCCTGTGCGTAAACTCCAGCACGATTAGTCTTCCACCGGTAATTTGTTTTCTTGTCTATCTTCCAAATTTCATATTTTAATGAAAGAATGCTTCCTCATGACACTTGTGTGATGAAAACCAACGCGACAGTCGAAGAGTTTTAGCATCCACAGAAACACACTATATGTATTGTTACTTTCTTTAAGAACGATTTTTTGATACATACAAGAATAACCAATAACGAAATCTGAACCTTGGGACCAAGCAAGAACAAAGACTAATAAAAAATGTAAAAAAAAAAAACCCTTCTCATAAATTATATACAACATGACATTTACGATGAACAACAACATTAACCGCGTAAAATGAGCCAAAAGCTGGTAATGCCTTCACGTGCGGGCGTTGAACAGTTAAAGAACTAAATAAACAAGTGGTCTACATGAGTAGCTCAGGTTTCTGAACTTTCTAGACTAAATTAAATCACACCAGAAAGTACCATTGGAATGGCTGTGTATGTAAATTATTTAAATTCCTATGAAAGAGTATTTTTTTAATTATATTAGGAAATCAAAGAAAATGGTAGCAACACGACATATTGAAATACAAAGAAAATATTACTGTATTTGTTTAATGTCACATATTTGTGTTCTGATTTGATACCCTCAAGAAATATATATCAGTCAAGTCGGAAAAAAAATATAATCTGTCTCTGATAATTACCATAACGAAATAGTGAAAGAAATTTAAGGAGGTGAAAGGGCGTGAGAATTTTGCATGAAATATCAAAAAGAATGTTAGTACCAGGGGGAGTTCTTAGGCATTTTTCTCTGAGCAACTCCTGGCTTCTATCCAGTCAATTAATCCAAAAGTTATGCATTCTGTGCTACACGTGTGTCAGTTGCTCAAACCAACCATGCGGTTACACGCGCAACGTCGATAAGATGTGGAAGAGGACATTACATGCCTGAACTATAATATACTAACACAAACCAGCTTTACATAAGCCTACACATAAACACTTTTGTATTTGTACGCTACTGAAACGTTGGTTTTTATAACTTTTTTTTTAATTAACGTCTAATAAACAGTTTACGTTCTCATATTCAATAATTTAGAAGTTATTGCTGGTAACTAACAGAGCCAACTTAACAAAACGCTGTTGAATATTTGAGTGATGAAAACCATAATGTAACGTAATACTAAAACCAAAACATATATCCATCACAAGGCTAGAGAGACTTCTACATTACCTTTTGTTTCAAAATTTAGTAGTGTTGGGGGATTTGGGACGCATTTCATAAAACTCAAAATACAGTTTAATCTCGACTTACTTCGACTCTTCCTGACTAGGAGGATGACGTAAAGGATTGTCGAGAACAGAATGAGATCGCGGTTCAGAAATCTTCTTCTGAAACCGATAAGATTCCGGAGCTGGATGCAATTCCGGGTATTCTCCTACACGTGGCTCCCTGTTGATGGGTTGGCATTCACATTCTGTGTGGTTGATGAAAAGTAATTTTTCCACAGCGTTACTAAGCCCAACATACGTGCCTTCCTTACGAACTTGAAGAGTCTGTACGTAAGTACATTAACATACAATTATAGGACACTTGTAAGTTTTATAAATACAAGAGTTAATGTTATCCCAGACTCTATGTTGGGTTAGCGTGTCCTACCCTAATTAACAAGTTTAACAAACCAACTGGAGAAATGTTACTCAAAGTTACAAAACCTTTTAACGATACATATAAAGTGCAAATGATATCGATTCATGAGTTACTGTTATACAAAAATAACTGGAAACGACATCATTGTTTAGAAGGTTCTATACAATTAACGGGATTAATCCTTTAGCCATGTTATTCGAGCAATTTGGTTACAGACAGTAAATATCTAGAATTGTAGAAGGCTATTTAGGTGAATAGTTCCTGAAATAGAAATAAACTGTTAATTAACTAGCTAATGCACTATAACTTAGAATTTGCAATTGTTGTAAGATTAGTTTTATTGCACCTTTCTAAATGAAGTAACAGTTAAGTAACAATTTTAAACAACCGTTTAAAATAGTTATTAAAATATTTTATTAACCATTATCGTGGTTCATAATACACATAGAAGTGTACAGTTGAGAAAAGTATACGAAATACCTTCCAGTGGTTTTATTTTAAAGATGCGTTTCCAGAAATTGGTGTATGTGAACCGATGGGCATTTTCTATATAACTGTTTCTCTCTCTCTCTCTCTTCATCCCTTCTTTTTGTTCTCATCTCTTGATTCTTAAATTATATTTCTTCTCGATACTTACCCGTTCTTATTCTTTCTATTTCAAGCTTTTTTTTTTATTGCATTAAGGTTCATATTACATAATTAATTAGATATATATCCGTGAACAACGTCCCTATAAAAAAACAAACTAAACAGTACAACATGCATATTCAAACACATGTTACCCTAGACAACTACGCTATGTATTAAACAATGTTTTGTAGGATAAGCTGTATCAAAAGATTTGTGTTTTTCGTGCAGGATCTGAAACTAGAACAAGCTAATAGCTATAATTATTTAAACGGACTGACTCCAGTTAACTAGACATCACGGATAACCGTGGTGTGACTTGTGTAAAATTCTTACAAAAAAAGTGATGTTACGACACTGATTGTTCTTCATATATTTAAACGTTAGAAGGTTGTACCTTATTTAATTATTAGTTCGGCGTGAAAATGTCATTTGCTAAAATTTCATACAGTAACTAATCAGCACATGGGCACAATCAAATCATTTGGTGAATATTAGTGTATTTCACTCCCTCCAAATAAGATGTTATTTAGTTATACAAACAACCAGACAGAATTCAAGTGTAACCGTCGTTTGATTAAAAACAAACATTCTGAAAACATTTCAAATAAAGTTTATATTGTAAGCTTTACTTTTATAATTTATACATTTAGGTTTGCAAGATAACACACATGACTGCAGGTCAACGCTAGATTTACTCATACCTTAAGCAACTAGCGTGGTCATAAAAAGCCAGAGTGAGGGGCAAAAACGCGAGTGCGTCAGAGGTCAAAAAGTCTTGTTTAAAGGTTGTTTTAAAAGATAACTTTAATATGTATGCAACGTAGATGTAGCTTTTTTATATTTTTTTAAATATAATTTTCGAACTCAAGTAATAAAAATATGCCACATCCAAAGAATATTTCAATAGAATTGAAGAAAACAAAGATAGTTGTACGTTTCACAAATATTTCATTTGTTATGGAATATTTATTATAGTTTCGCCAGTAAAGGCTCGTTTTTGTTTTTCTTGATTTTGTAATTATGGAGTTTAACTAAGTCCTGGCGGTTTCATGTATTAATTAAATATCTTAATACTGGTTTCGATTGTAAGTACCCTAACGCTTAATATTTCATTCAACCTTTTCTGAATGGTTTTCTTGTGGTCAGATGAAGTTAGTGAAAAGCTTGTACGAATGCTCCCTACTTATTGTCTCTTAACATTACATTCCTTGCTGTAAAAAAGATTCTAATACCATCGAAACTTTAAAATATCCTCTTTGTATTCAGATGTTATGTGTTGTTTCTTATTAGATTAAGTTTCAATATCACTTTGGTCCTTATGTTTTGGAGACCGTGAGAGACATATTTCGATGCAAGTCGTCGAAATTGAGATTAGTTTTGCCGAGTAGAATGTACGCCCATTTCTTTTCTTTTTCATCGCGGATGTAAGTTTCAAGTGATAACATCTTACTATAAGTTAAACTCTTGTTTATTCTATTCAGTTCTGAGTTAGACTCAATGGGAACGCGGAAAAATTTTGCTATCTATTATTCTTAAAGTAATAAATATCAAGAGGAAATCATCAATAGCCGCGGCTATAATTAGATCTCAAATTTGTCAAGAGATGAGGCTATGAACTAACATTTTGTACTTGAAAAGAAAAAAAAAACTCGGAGCCATTCTTTGAGTCGCTATGCCGCGGCCAAAAATGTTTAAAGGCTTTGTAAAACTGGGTGTACAAGGACTTGTTTGTTCCTATCATCTCTTGTTTTCTATGATATCATTAATGTAACCAAGATCGACACACACTTTTACAGTGAAGTCCATTTATTAACGTAGAATATAATATATTTATTAAATGTTTACAGGTGTATCTTATTTGCAGTGATTGATCTGGTAAATGTCTGATGGCGTCCTCTTCTAAATGGCTCTCCGTGTTTATAGTCCGAATCACAAAACGTCAGTTGAATAAGTAATTAAGTGTACTGTATGCATATCAAAATGTACAAGGTTAGAACTCATCCCTTGCCGTATAGCTGTCTTGGAATAATTGAAATGCAACTTAATGTAAAAATAACCAAATAATTTACTTTGTTAATAAAGTGTTGAAAATTTCCGTATTTAACGATAATATTTTTTCTCTGCACAACTTCAGCATCACTCAAATAGCCATGAGAGGAATATAGCTAACCTTTAGTAGAATACTTTCTAAGATAAACAATGCAACTACGTGTGGGAGCGAAATGTGGATATCTGAGAAAGATGAAATGAATAAGAAAAATTTAAATGCGGGATATCAGTTACTTGTAACACACGAATATAATCCCTACCTTTCTTTAGGCCTGGCATGGCCAGGTGGTTAGGGCGCTCGACTCGCAGTCTGCGGGTTCGAATCCCAGTACCACCAAACATGCTCGCCCTTTCAGCCGTAGGGGCGTTATAATGTGACGGTCAATCCCACTATTCGTTGGTAAAAAAGTAGCCCAAGAGTTGGCAGTGGGTGGTGATGACTAGCTGCCTTCCCTCTAGTCTTACACTGCTAAATTAGGGACGGCTAGCGCAGATGGCCCTCGTGTAGCTTTGCGCGAAATTCAAAAAACAAAAAAAAAAACAACCTTTCTTTCATTCAATTCAAGTTCTGTACAAGACTTCAATAACATCGTATCATTCAGTGCAATACTAACCTTGGAGGGATGACTTGTTAATGAAACCTATTGTTCTTTGTGTTAAAGAAAAATTTTATATGAAAATAAAACAAAAGTATAAAAACTTAGATTTGCTGTTCATAAGTACAGCCATTCTACTAATTATAGTAGTTAAATAACAAACCGCTCGAATAACTTCTGTTATCTTTTAGTTTGGATATAGTGGATCACTAATGAACAAGAGATGAACGCTTATAAGTCACTTAAGTAAAACTGTGTTATTTACTGTTATAAATCTTAACGTATGTAACCTGATCATAGACCTCAATTTATACTCACATAAAAGTACAGAGCAACTTCTTGAACAGCTTTAGGCCCACATTTCACTCCATCATCACAGCATCCAGTCTTTTCTGTACATCGGTGTAAAATGGTACATCTTGGAAGATGTTTCTTGCTGGGGTCCGGATAATAGTCCTTGATGTTCACAACGTGTGGTTCAGGTGTGTGGCAAGTTGCCGTCTGTCTGATTCGGAGAAAGTGCTCGTTGGCTCGTCGAATGTCCTCCAAGTCTAAAAGAAGTACATGTGTTATGTGTGTTTCGACCTACATATCACTAGTTCCTGGATTTCAAGACCAAGTATAGTCTTAACTTAATCAGCTATGCGGGAGTTCTTCTCTTGCAACCTACGAACAAAACTTTAATACTACCTGCTATTATAATCAACGCATCAACCAATGTACTTCAAAACTCAGTAAAATTATCAAACTGCACAAAATCACTGCATGAAATAAATATTTCAAGTGCCAACAACTTTGGTTACAAACTACTGTATTCAGCTTTTTTTTTTTTTTTTTTTTTTTTGTCTTCTTGTGTTTATTTTGCATAGTGGCGTTTAATGTTCCCATATCGAAGTTTACATTTTTGTTTGATTCTTTATCACACAACTTAGTGCAAGTTATCAAGCATTTTATGTGTAAGTGACAGAAGTATGTGTGACTCACCAGTAAAATATCTTAGTTTGCACAAAATAAAACTAGTGTATATGTTTATTAAACAAATACATTATTGTGAAATATTCACTGTGGTGGAGATCGTCAGTTACTTATCACCACCTGACGGTTGTCAGCCATGAAAACTAGAGCATTTTTTCCGACAAGGGTGTGCAAGTCTTAAGATTAATCGTAGTTTTGTCTATATTACACCATGAAGCCACAGCCTGTCATATTCTGTTTACTAAAATATGTCATCAGCCACTCTGTTTTGGGGAGCATCTCCTTTCAAGACACCAAGCTTTTAATGGCAGTATTTGATCGTCAGCTATGTGGAAACTCCTACGCGCTTGAAGAAAAAAGGAATACTGATCTATCTTAAAACTATGAATTTATCAAAATTTTCCAATTTGTAATTTTGAATACCAGTACAAAGAATTTGTTCAGTTCTCCCTTTGGAAAGTATCATGGGTGGGGGTCGTTTTATCTTCCGTTTCACTTGGAAGAAAATGAACTTTTAATCGTCATTATATACAGTAATGCACTGGGAACTGATATTAACAATAAGAAACAAAACCTACATGTTTTGGCACAACAAAATATACTTTTATTAGTTTTTACTGACCCGTGGATAATGGTAACACGATTTCCATCATTAGGGTTTGCAAATACAGTGTTTGCTTAGCCTATATTAAGCTCCAACCGTTATTTAATGGGAAAGGTCATTTTTAAAAACAAGAAGGTCAGGAGACAAGATAAGTAAGGTACGTGTGGAAATTCCGAAGATGGTACATGAAATTAATACTTTTGATGATAATTCAGGAGACAAGGTGAGGAGAGTAGGTAAACAGTAATTAATGGAATACTTACGACCAACAATTATCCCAGTAGGACACGTTGATTGGTTTATCGTTTGTATTTATACACAGATCCGTTTTGTAATTATTCAAGTACTTTAAGTTCAGTGTGCTTTTTTTCTTTTTTTTTACTTTTGGCATACAGTAGTATAATGTGCCTAAAAAAGATATTTTATTAGGAACTGTTAAATAATATTTTTCAAAAAAAGGATGAAAACTTTATTACTCCAGAAAATAATGATTTCTTATTACCCTATGTTTTGCGCCTAACATCTCTCTTAGAAATATTGTATTTGGTATTTTCAACCTTAAAATCACCATAAGCGACACAGCCAGGTCAGATACTCCAAAGTTTAGGTATAACAGTCCTTAATTTTGAACAGCTACAAGAAATATTTCTATAAACTTAAATTAGTCAATTAGAGTTGTTCTTAATCAAATAGTGGGATTGACTGTCGCTTTTATAACGCACCCAATATAAAGTCCGGCATGCTAGCCAATAAGTCATGTCCGGCCATTTTTCAAATAGTGCAAACAATAGCGAATATTGTGTGTTGAGAGATAGAACCATTTAATTTTGAACTTTCACGCGAAGTTGTCCTAGTTAAGTCCGAAAACCACCTACCAGTCAATATTCCTATATATATATATATATATATATATATATAGTCTGCGGAAGCGACCCGAAATGTTGTTTCAAGGCAGTATTGCCGAGCATTAGAACTTTGGCATGTCTTACTCTGCTATGAAACTTTCAGTGATGTCAGATAATTTCAGTCCTTTCTTAAACTACGATTATAAACAACATCCGTATTGGAAATACTTATGGAAACAATTAGTAAAATAGGTATAAAATACAAATATTATAGGATTGCCTCCCCGTCCCTCTACTATACGAAATGAACTTTAGAGTACAGTTAGGTTTTGACACTTTACATACAGTACAAACGGGCGTCATTCAACCAATTAGTCAGTACCCCACCAACATAAAGCCTGTAAAAGAAATCATTATTTTCAGCAGTAGTGTGATGAATGCAGTAGAGAACTCATAACAGAAATGTCATATGACAAACTTACAGAAATCGAAGTTCTAGTTGGTGAAGCTTACGCTATACGACACATTGAGACGAAATTTCATGTGTGAAAATTCTGAAGAGAATACGTGAAATTAATACTTTTTATGATAGAAGCTGTTGAGGTAGAAAACCTAAGATATTCAAAAGTTATAAGTAACTTAATTTATGCTTTTTACGTGAGACACTTTAATCCAAAAGAGATCTTACCAATGGTCTAGCTATAAGTATATATGTGAATACTACCTAAAGAGCGGTAAGGCGCATATTAGCACAAAGTGCCCAGCAATGTATGTGTAGCTGATCAAAATCCTCTCATTTCAACATATAACAAAGCCAAAATCAGACTTAAAAAATAGGGTGAACAAAGATCGAAGTGGGATCTTTACAGATGAATTCAAATTGTTTAGTAAAAATCAACAATAGCATGTTCGATGATAGAGAGGGGAAACTGTATCAAGGTCAACGTACAACATTTACAGTGAAGCATATTATGGTATGAATACAAGTGTGGGTTGTATCTCAGCCATTAGTATTGGAGATCACACAAAATTGAAGGCACCTTGACTGCTGACAGGTACGGTCAGATTCTTATTAATCATGTCATTCCCTCAGGAACACGGCCTGTCGGCAGGAGTAAGCTTCCAGTAAGATAGTTATTTCAAGCATGCAGTAAATCTGGTTAAACAATATTCGAGAGAAAAAAGGCCGATGGGGCACTCGCAACTGTGGCGTGAAATGCAAAGTTACGATGTGAATACTGTCAAAGCTATCCGTGCTTTTATGTAAACTGTGAAGGTTATCCGGCAATCAGACAATTTGACTGAACTGTGGAAAATAATTTACAGAATATTTAGAACAGTATTTTAGTCATATATAGATAAATTTATGGTAACAAAGAGGGTGTTATGGTCGAGAAGAGATCAGACGTGTGTGAAATAACTTTTAAACCGACAAGATTTGTTCTTTGGTGCATAGAATAACAAAACTTTGTACAACTAAACGAACATTAGTTTCTAAGTTAACATGAATAATTATGTTGATAATATCGGGTGATGTAGGAGAGAATCATGGACCTCCAAAGAAAAGTAAACAACAAAATATAGACGAAATGAGAGTAAGAAACTTTCAGTGGTCACACCCCAAGAAACAACAACATGTCACCTTCGAAGATTCAAGACAATGTCAAGAATAGGTATCGATGGTAGCACACTTGCCGTTGGTACAGGAAATGAAAATTTAAATTAAGTTGAAAAGTATAAGGATCAAAACTTTATTTGTATAACACAGGAACTAAATAACAAATGGGAGCATAAATGATGTAAAAGAGGAATTGTTTGCTTTAGAGCAGCGGGCTATCTGCTGTGTTCATAGTGAGGAACTTAACTCCGGATTTTTAGTGCTTTAAGTCTGTAAACTTACCGCTGTCCCACTGGGGAAAGAAGGAGGAATTAAAAATGAAATTGAAAAAGGAATGTAAAGCGTACGAAAATAAATAAATGACTAAACAAAATTTTCGAAATACTGAATGTGAAATGAAAATTGTACAGAAAGAGAATGAATTACTGGGCTACTTAAACTAGAAAGCCGAAACTGAAGAAATAATCGGATTTTCTGTGGAATAAACGAACAAGGAAAAGAAGAAAAATTGTGCAGATAGAAAAAGAAAGGCATTACTCAATGAACTGAACTTTAAAATGAAAAACGCTGAGAAAATAGAAATTGAACGAGCACATAAAATGTGGAAAAAATGAGAGATCACAATGATTGAGATTTGATAATAGACGGAAAATTGTAGATGCTTTTAAAAAGAAAGCAAAACAATTAAAAGAAAATAGTCAAATTCTGCAAATGGGAATTTATTAAGATTGTAGTTATGAGACTAGACTGAAAAAAAAGAATGTGGAGAGAAAATGATTGAACTTAGAAAGGAAATTTGACCTTTCTAAATTATGATAAACTTATTATTAAAGATAAAAGAGGTGAAACTCGGTATATATATATATACATAAATAAAAAATAAGAAATAGTATTAGTGTTACTTAATAGACAAAAGAAGGGAGGAGGAAATTTAACGTTTGGTAGTTTAGTTCATGGCCCGTAAAAGTTTACTTTAC